>NC_066600.1:1557500-1857500 GCF_905475345.1 Vespula vulgaris | reverse complement strand
ACTTATGCTTATGTATGATCAATTTTTGTTCTTCGAGTTGTTTTTCTAAAAGTTCATATTCTGGTGTAATGCTTTCCAGTTTTGTTTTATATTCGGACAATATATCAGATTTGTTTTGTAAAAGAGTAGTAACTTCTGCAATGTGTGCATTTTTATTTTCAATTTTCTGATTCAATCCATTGCAAGTCTTTGTGAGATATTCTATCTCAGTTTTCATTTCTTTTAAATTTTTATTATTCTCTACTAATTCATCCATTTTCTTATTAAGCATATCATTTAGATTTTTTTCATTTATTTCAAATCCTTCTAATTTTTTTATTAATGCCATATTTTCTGTTTTATTTGATTCTACCAATTCAATTAAATCTCTTATTTCAATATTAAGTTTAGTAATAGATGCATTTTTATTTTCCATCTCACGATTTAACTCATTATTGGCACTTGTAAGGCATTCAATATCAGATCTTATTTTTTCTGAATTTTCATTACTTTTAGCTAATTCATCCGTTCTTATAGTAAGCATATTCTGTAGATCTTTTTTATTGATTTCAAGATTTTCTAAATGTTGCTTTAGCTCTATATTTTTTATTTCATATGTTTCTAAAGTAGTAGTCAAGCTGTTTATTTTTTGTTCATATTCTTCTCTAATTCGTTCCATTTCTATTTGCAATTCAATCTCTTTATCTTTTATAATATCCTCTATTAATATTTCTTCTTTTTTATTTATAGTAGTTTCATCTTGTTGCGATTTTATTTCAGAATGTTTATCAAAATCTTTTTGTGAACTATCATAATCCATTTCAAAAGATTGAATTTTTTTCGCAAGTATTTCTCTTTCATTATTATTTTCACTTAATAAATGTTCCAAATGTAATATTTTATCTAATAATTCATAACGTTCTGTTTCTTGTTTTTTTATATCAGTTTTTAGTTTTTCTATTTCTGTTTTTAGCTCTTCTGCATATAATCTAACACATTTTTCCGCATTTATACTTTCTTGTCTTTCATTCTCAAGTTTTTCTTTATCAGAAAAGAATTGTTCTTGTATAATGTCAATTACTTCCTTTTCCTTTAAAGTAATTCTTTCTAAAAACATAAAGAAAAGACTGTTTATAGATTTATCGAGGAAGTCGTGATCATCTTCTGTAGGTTTAAGAGATTTCATTTCATTAATGATGCAGGTTTTTGCAGAATTTAAATCATCTCTAAATTTTTGATTCTCATCACTTAACATACTTTCTGTGTCATGCTTATTTTCACAAATTTGTCTCGTCATGTCAATGTTTTCCTCTACGTTTTCCAAGTAGGATATTTTTTCTTTTAAATAATTATTTTCCTTCCTACATTCATCGATTATTTGTTGCAGATCGTTTATAGTATCTTCTTTTTGTTCTATGTTTACCTTTATATTTGCCATTTCCTCTTTCAAATTATATTTTTCGTTCGTCATTTGTTCTTGTACCATTTTATAATTCTCAATTTCCGCATTTAAATTCACAACTTCCTTTTCAAGTGTCTTGATACTCTTGTCAGTAGTTTCCAATAACAGATTATTATGCGATGCCACTTTGGATAATTCGTCGTTTGTAAATTTTAACATTTTTATTTCATTTAAAGACTTCTTAAGATCGCAAATAATATTATTTTTCAATTCGTGTAAGTCGGCTTTCACATGAGCAATGCCTTCCTTTAATTTATTAATTTTAGATCTGTTCCTTTTTGCATCTTTTTTCAATGGAGATACATTTGTTTCAGTTACAGTAGCATTGTGAAGCCTTTCAATTTCGTTACATTTCTCTTTATGTAAATACGATAATTTAATATGATCATCCTGTAATACTTGTATTTCTTTATTTAAAAGAGAAACTTCCTCCTCTACAGAAGTTACATTTATCCCATCTAGCAAAGATGCATCTAAAGATATTTCAGAGATGTTTAAAAATGATTCTTCATTCGCTTTATTTTTGAGTACCTCTATGTCTGCGCATTTGCGATTGAATTTTTCTTGCAAATTCTCTAATTTGTCTGTTAACATTTTTGTTTTTAATTTTACAGCTTTATTATCTTCATTTAATTCCTTTATTTGAATACATTGAGTGCAAGAAATTATTTTCAAATCTGCTAATCTTTTATTTAATTGTAAAAGATAATCCATTGTCTCTTTTAAGGTTACACATTTTTTAGATAAAATATCCGACTTATCATCTTCCACTCCTTCATCTGCATCATTAAACATACCATTAAACAGTGATGCAATATATAATGAGTTATTATATATATGTATATAATCTTGAATATTACCTTTTAAAGTCTCCAAAGATTTTTTAAGGAGTTGTGCATTTTCCTCTGTTAGTAACGTTACTTTCTCTTTTAATGTAATAAGTTCAGATTTTAACAGACTATCATCCAATACTAATTGTTCCGTGTTATTTTCATTCCTTTCAGTATTATTTTTTGAAGATGATTTTAATTCAGTTTCTGATAAGGAGCAATCTAAAAATAAATCATTATCACCTTCCATGCTTCTTTCTTCATCTTTCATGGATTCGTTGATATTTGTAGGCAAATCAACTTGTCCAATATTCTTGAAGTCTGCATTTACATGTTTCTCTACGTCCGCATATGACAATTCAATATTCGATGTCGATTTATTTGTTCTATCCTGATAAAACTCCTCCTCTACATCTAGTTTCTTTGATTGTAAACATCCAATTTGTTCATTAAGGATTTGGACTTCATTTAACAAATCCTTTTTTTCATTTTTTATCTCAGAGATTTGCTCGTATAAATCATCAGTTTTTTTCTGAAGAAATATAGAAAATCATCAATTATACACTTAGATACTTTCATACGTTCATTAAATATAATAAACCAAAAAAAAAGTATAACGTTTTTAACGGAGTTACGTTCCTTTTCGATTATAAATTAGAAGTAAATTAATAGTAAAATGTCTTACCAAACAATCAGCTTTACTTTCCTTTTCTGCAGCCAATTTAGCAGATAATTCTTCATTTTCTGCAGTTAACAAGAATATAGTTCTTTGTAACTTTTTTATATCTAGCTTAAGTCCTAACACATCATTTTTTATTTCATGTAATTCTTGAGTTTGTAAATCGAAATCTGCTACAAATTCCTCATTTTCAACATTGTCATTAAAACTTTCAGTCAAAACAAATAACTGTTTTTGTAATTGTTCTTTCATTTTTTTATTTTTTGCTACAATAGATTTAATAAATGCGTCTAAATCTTGTAGAAGACTTTTTAAATTAATACTTTCATTAATGAAATTTGTTATATGATTGTAATCCATTTCTATTTTTTTTTTATTTAATTCATTTAAAACATACTGTAATTCTTCGTTTTGTGACGTAAATATTTCATTCAACTGATGTAATTTCAAAATTTCACACTGTTCTATACTACTCAAATGCTTATGTAATTTAGTCAAAAGATCTTCAAAATCAAAATTATCAATTTTTTCATTAATAGAAACGTCCTTATGTTCATTCATCTCGGTAATTATATTTTCTTTTTCTTCTAAGATTGATTTTTTTCGTTGTATATGGACAGATATTTCTGCATCTCTTGCTATTTCGGGACTGTGATCAATTAATTTTTCTTTAATCATGAAAGGTAGTACTTCACATGTTTTATTATTTGATTTTAATTGTTCCAATGATCTTCGAGTTTTTATAGGTGAGAATTCTATTAACTGCTTTCCCTGTTCTAATATATTTTCTATCTCTTTTGGCTTGGCTGTACTCTCTCCAAATTCAAAGTTTTCTTTTATATCAATTAGCATGGAATTCCTTTCTTGCATAGGTTCTGTAGTATCAGTTATTAAACTTACTGTATTTTCTTTAGAATTAAAATTTTCTTGGAATTCATTTTCATATATTATTTGTTTTTCCGTTTGTTCATTTATCTTTTGTTTTAGAGAGTTTATTTTTTCTTTTAATTCCACATTCTCAGATTTAAGATGTAACATCTGATTGTCCAATTCAGAGATTTTTTCTAAATTTTCTATTTCATGTTGTGTTATACTTTTCGCAATTTTTTTTTGTAGCTTAGATAATATATATTTTACTTCAATTTCATTAAAACGCAAATCTAAGAATGATTCATTTACGGTTTGTGACATATCATTTGATATATCTACTTGCGTACTTATATCGGTAGTATTAGTGGCGTATTGTAATACTTCGGATATTACATTTTTTAATAAATTATTTTCCGATGTAACATTCCTTATTTGTTGTTGCAGATCTAAATTCTGTTCTATCTTAATTTCGTTTTCTTCCGATTTTTCTTGCGACTTATCTATTGCCATTATAGTATGTTGCTGTTTTTCATCCTATAGCGAAGAAATAAATGCATTTACTATAAGAACAAGAAAATTAATTTTTTGGAAACAATTATACTTACAGTGATATAACATTGATGATTTTCGATGTACATTTGCTTTTCCAATGTAGTAAACTCACGAAGTTCATCAAATTCTTGTTTTAAATATTTAATTCTTTCTCTTAAAACTTTTTCTGGTGTATGAAATGAATTTTGATTACCACTAAAATAATAAAATATTATTAATTTTTTATTGGTATAGTATTTCAATTATAAATTATAATTTTTGTTATTACTTTGTCTGACATGGTGTACCTTTCTTCATGGGTGTACTCTCATAAATATCATAATTAGGTTTATAAATAAAAACATCGTCCATGAATGTAACACGGTTTTGATGTCTATTTTTTGTAATATACATATCTTTATCACTGTCTATAGAATCTTCATTTTCCCTATCTTTTTCATCATTAATTAATTCTAATTCAAAATCTGTGAAAGCTGTTTGGAATGCTGAAATCGATAGAATTAATATAAATAAAAATATAATAAAAACGCAAATATATAAAATTAAAAAATTACTTACATTGATCCATTAAATCAACAGATTGAATAATACTTTTTCTACAAGACTTTTCCGGTGACATTTCTTTTATTGTGGGCAAACCATAGCTAGGTTGAAAAATTGATAAATTTTGTTTGAATGTAACAGCTCCTGCCCAAGTTCGTCTTCTTTTAGATCTATATCCAAATGAATCTTCAATATTTGCATTACTTCCAGAAACAATCTTGGTCTTTAACAATTCTATTCGTTCTTCCAAAAGTTGATTAACACGATCCTTTTCATGTAATCTGTTTTCCATTTCTTCAGCTGTTCGATTTTCCTGTTTCATTTTCTATAAAAAAAAAAAAAAATACACGTATGAACTTCATATAACACTTTTGTACTTATAGCAATTTTATTGCTCTTTCTATATTAACTGTATTGCTATTAGTATTAATCTTTATTGTTGTTCTAAAGCATTTTTAGTCTTTTCAGTTGATACAAACCTCTAGTTCTGTGTTGAGTTTAGCTATTTGTTTTGCATAACGCTTTAGAAGAGCGGCATCAGACATAACTTCATTGATCTGTGGTTTATTTTTTACACTCTTAGCACGCGATGCAAAACTATGCATAAAAAACAAAATTATTGATAGTAATTGAAATGCAATAAAGTATTAGTGTTTTGTTTTCTTATTACTTTTAAATTATTCCTTGTGATAAATAACACGAAATATTCTAAATGTGTAATATACTAACGATAATGTACAGTGAGATTCTTCTACTGCAGCTGGTGTAATAGTGCATATTATTGCTGTCATAGCATTTCCACCTAAAGAAGCTTGTAACAACCTCGTTAATTTGCTATCTCGAAAATTTACATATTTTTGTATATCTTGTGATTCACTTAATTGCATTATTACTAATCCCAATGTTGAAAGAGACATGTTGATATGTCGTCCCTCTTTAAAACGTTCTCCAGTAGCACCTGTTTGACGTGCTCTTTCAGAACCAGCAAGATCAACTAAGTTTAGCTGTGAAACTTGAATTGCCCCATCTGAGCCAGTATCAGTTTCACGACTTTCTATAGTCTATAAATAATATATATAATAATATTTTAATATTTTAATGATATTTTCTAAATGATAAAAAAATGCAATTCTTATGTACAAGTTATAGTTTTAAATAGAAATGTAAATAAGTTGATAAAAATTATTAACATTTTTATATTCTTACAATGCGAAATATAGTATGGCTCCTGCTACTACGTTCATTCATATCAGTTTCTTCTATTCTCCTACTCTTGTTACCTTTTTTCATTATTGACAAAACATGTTCAGGACTATTAGTTACTTCTTCTTTACATTTCAAAACTATTTGGCCATTATCTTCATGCATTTTTAAATCTGTTCCACCTTTATTTAGGAGATCATTAACTTTTTCATTATAAATTTCAAGATACGACACTCTATAAATAAAAGATATATATATACTTTTAAACTTATTTGCTATCTTTATATATTTTGTTATGTTTGTTATTTTGTTAACTCTATAAATATTATATTCTATATTCAATAAAAATAACATAAACCTTAATAAAAATTCTCTTCTCAATGTATTAGCAATAGCATCAAACATATGTTCGATAGCTAATGTTATTATTCCAGGTTCATTTAAATCTCCCATCATAGTAAATGTCTTTCCAGAACTTGTCTGACCATAAGCAAATACTGTTCCATTAAAACCATTTACTGCAGCATCGACAATAGGTCTTACAACAGTATCAAACACATCTCTATTTTTAGTTGCTTCATCAAAAATATGATCTGAAAGAGTAATATTAAAATTGATATCAAAAAACAATCGTAAAACATATTGGTTACGCATCATTAAATTAGAAATGAATATCAATAACAAATGAAGAAACCACACACACACACACACACACACACACACACACATATACACGTGTTTATACCAAAATGAAATCCTCCTTCTCCGCGTTTTTTCATCTCTGCATCTGTCGACACTATGTAATTTCCTTGTATTGTCCACTGTTTCGGCAGATTTTCATCTTTCTCTCTTTTTATTAAGGGCCTAACCTTGATAGCAACTTTTATGCTATCTGACATTTTATCAACTATATATTTTTCTTCAACTATTTCTTTAGATTTTTACAATTTTACACTTTCGTTTCTTTTTTTGTACTTTTGTACTTGTTTGTTAATAATTCATACTTTACACTACATTTAAAATAAATTGATGAACACCTTTACACTAACTCGTCATTTATCCACGCTCTCAGTAACGGTTGGAAATTTATTCAAATTCAAATACTTCTGGGTTGCGACCTCAAACGGTACATACGAGAACGTGTATATCATAAATTTACATGGTGAATAATGTCGATAAGATAGTTTTTGTCATCTTAAATCCAACCTAATATTTTAATTCTTATTAATTACTATGCCGTATATTATAACTTTGCAAATTATATCACAAATAATAAAAAAATATTTGAGTCTAAATTTGAAAAATACTATGTTTTATACACACATTGTGTCGAATACGCATGTAGCGACTATCGAATCTATCTAATATTTCGCTAGATGTCATACAAAATCGATAAAAAAATAAATGTAAAAACTGTTGTTAAAACATTTTTTACTCCAAACGAATGTAAATCGAAATATCTAAAATAGTCCCACATTGTAACGTAAATAGATACAACTATCGTTTGAAGAATTTCAAGATAAAGAAGAAAATGACTATAATAGCTATTCGTCATAAAAAACAAGGAGTTTACATTGTTCTTTAATGCGATAATTCATGAAACATTTTTCTGTACGTAAGGAAACTTTAACACGTTGACAGTTTTATGTTTTATACGTAAAACATTAAAAATTATTTACAATAAATAAAAATATTATTCTTGAATTGCGCAAAATAATAAAACTACACATATATGTAAAATTCAATGAAATCAATAATTTTTCTTTATATGATATAACTTGAAACATTTATCGATATATAAGCCTATGCTGTAATATGATCTGGCAAGCATTGTGTTGTAGCATATCAAAATATGATATGAAGATACGCTAACGGATTGATCGGTCATTTCTTGATCTTCTATCGTCACTGTAAAATTTTCTCGAAAAAAACTGACGCACGCAATGATGCAAACGTGTCTCTTATTAGATCTGTCACGAAGTACGACGATAGTTTAAGGGCGTCGCTACAATCGTATATATGTTGCAACTGCAATAGTCAACCCCATTTTTGTTTGAAATGTTTCAATACAGAACAATCTTATTTTTAATTTTTATAAAATTTTTTGTTATAATAAAAATTATTAAGTGCTAAAATACTTTTTATTTTACGATGTCATTTACTTATTTATATTGTTCATTATTTTTCAATCAACAATATTTATCTTATTTTAATCATTCTGAAAAATTTAGTAATGCTGGTCAATTAATTAAATTTATTTTTCTATTAATTATTTTTTTTTTTATTAATATAGAGAGAATTTAATATTAAGTGTAATAAGTTGTTTAGAGAATATACTAATATGATTTCTTATATTGGATGCACTATTAATAAAAAATTCTTTCATTTCATGTTTTATTTTCTATTATATGTTTTAAAAACGATATAAGAAAATAATGTTTAAAATTTTAAATTTATACTGAGACTAAGCGACTAACGTAGTTGTCATATTTCCGAAGCGTTTGTTTCCGGTTAGAAGTGCTGTTCTTTTTATCAAAATGGCTCCCAAACCGAAACCCACGGAGAAAACAGGTAAGTTTAAAAATTAATTATGTACTGTAATTTTTCTATAAAATATATTCAATAATGGAAAATAAAATTTAAATTAGTATAAGTAAAGAAAAAAGATTATATTATCGAGCGAATGAAGTTTTAGTACACTGTAAACATATATTATTGGAGGCAACATAACCATGTGGTTTGTCGAACACATGTTTTTTAATATGATTATATATACTAAATCTTTTTTATTTCATTAAATTTTTTTTCCTCATTGATCATAATATATCAGTATTTAAAGGCACAAAAACATATTTTACATGATGCATTAGAAAAGTTATTAATCTAATCTGTAAATAAAACAGCAGTAAATAAAATATTTGTGCCTAACAAAAATATTTACCATTTCTTATTGTTGTATTTATTTTGCTTATTTTCTTTTAGCGAGTAAGACTGCTGAGAAAAAAACAGAAAAGAAAGCTGAGAAGAAGCCAGCATCTGCTGCTTCTGCTTCAAAAGTGACAAAGCCAGCATCTAAGCCATCTACTACTACTGCAAAAAAACCAGCAAGTGCTAAACCTGCAAGTTCTACAAAACCTGCAGCGAAACCTGCAGCTAAGCCTGCACCAAAAGTAGCAGCAAAACCTTTAATTTCTAAACCTAAGAAAAATGTGCAAGCAACGAAGAAAACACCTAAGGGAGGCAAGCCAGCAACACCTCTTCAAAAAGCTCTTAAAGCTCAGAAAAAGGTATTTATCTACACTAAATTTTTTATTTTTCTAATTGTATTATATGATATTGGAATGATGAATTAAATAGAAGGGAATCTCATTGAATTATTGTGATAAAAATAATAAATATAAACTGAATATTTAAAAATGTATATAACAGGTAAATTATTGTTTCATAAATGGATTAAAAGCATAATTATTTTTTTGCATAGATCTTGAAAGGTGTACATGGATCTAGAGTAAGAAAGATTAGGACTTCTGTACATTTTCATCGGCCAAAGACATTCAGACCTCCAAGAAATCCTAAATATGCACGAAAATCAGTGCCTAATAGAAGTCGGTGAGTACTTTTGAATCTTTCATATCTGTATGTATAATAATACGTAATAACATAGTGATATATTCATTTTCTTTTTTTTTTTAGGATGGATGCTTTCAATATCATCAAATTTCCTTTAACTACAGAAGCAGCCATGAAAAAGATTGAGGATAATAATACATTAGTTTTTATTGTCCACACACGTGCTAATAAATATCACATCAAAGCTTCTATTAAAAAGCTTTACGACGTTGACGTGGCCAAAGTGAATACACTTATAAGGCCAGATGGAAAAAAGAAGGCGTATGTGCGTCTAACACGTGATTATGACGCTCTTGATGTTGCGAACAAGATTGGCATTATATAAATCCGTTTATCGAATTATTAAAATATATCAAAAACTGTCTGTATTGGTAATAAAATCAATACAGTTCATGATTGTGTTTCAACTTTTGTTTTCTACTTCCTACTTCCAGTAATTTATATAAAATTGTTCTATGTTGCAAATCGCTCGTTGCTGTTATACGAAATATGTTTTTCTATATTTTTTATACAAAGAAAAGAAATCCTTAAAGTATTACCATAAAAATATGTATATTTGCATTGATACAGAATTAATTTCTTTTTTGTATATTCTAAGCAGATTATATAAGTTTTTTAAAATTATAATTACAATACTATAAAAAGGTTTTTCTTTATCGTACATAATTATATCTTCAATTTGCATATGTACACAAAACTATCGTAAATTTTATAAAAAATTTATATCACGTATGTAATAAGCAGAATGTATGTTTATGCAAATACATATTTTTATGGAAGAAAGATGAAGATGTGAAATTTTAACTTACTAAGATCGATAGTAGCATTTCTTTTTTAAATCTACCACTTAGGAAAAAAATCGAAACTCTCGATGACATTAAAAATACGATTGCCCATAACTTCTGTCTTCTTAGATATTTTGCAGATTAGTTTTAAATTCTGTTCTACATCTTGCAACATTAAGTTATTTGTCCATTATTTCAATCTAGAAAGATTTAAATACATACTTTATATAGTTTAGTGATGGTCTATGAAGTAATATATGCTATGAGAAAAATAAATATATACGTTTGTTTACTCTTAAATCTTCAATCTATATGAAATGTATATTTTTTGAATTTGGCACGCATGGAATTATCGTATAAAAATGGCAGCCATAATTTTACTTCCGTCACGAGCTAAAGCACTTCCAGACTGTTTCTCTTTTTAGTCCAATTTAAATATCGATAATAATATCAGTGCACCAATAAGCAATGGAGACATAATTCAAACCGTTGTTTTCCGATATGAGCGAGAATTTGTTTCAGTCTCTAGAAAAATATATTAGAGTATAAAAGACACTGCTTTGAGTGACACGTGTCATCATCATTTGTGATAATCTTACGTTTTTGCACATGAAACAAACATGATATATATTACGCTACAACGAATTGTTTAAGAAATATCATTTGAACGGGTATAATTGTGTATGATAAAGGCCTAAAAAAAATCAATGTTGCTTATAATTTAATGTATGTATGTACATATAAAAAATGCAGTGTCCGTCGATAAGTTTTATATTTTCTAAAGTGTTTTTGGCATACATCATTTATTCGATATATACATTATCTTTATTATTTGTTGTTCCTTCATGTGAAAAAGGAAAGCCATGTCTGAAGTCCTATCTATACAAAAATCCACAATTGCAGTTATATATTTATAGTTCCATAATGAAGCATCCATCAATAGAGAGAGAAGTTAATTCTTTATATATGCAGCAAAACTTTGATTATACTCAAACACAAAACATGTGAGCTTCATCATACATGTTTATTATATGGTATTTATTTGTAATTAGATTTTTTTATAATTTTAATCAAATTTAAAAAATTTCTTTAGAAATGTGCGTCTATATTTAAGTTTAAAAATTATATTAGTAATATAACTTTATTGAATTAATATTCAGATTAATAAATAACCCTTCTTTTTGTTAGTTCTCTTTCCATAGATCTTCCTCGTAAAACACAACAAAATGGGACATTATTTCTACATGTGATATTGGTGCCTAGTTCCCAGAAACAATTCAAATCTTTTAAAGAATTGCAAAAGGTATAAAGGTGCATTAAATTTTGTTATTAAATGTATTATACTGTGTATAAATATACTTTTTTTTTATAGGATATATTTATGACAAATACTATTATAGAATTAACACAATATTCAGTACCTGAAGCAAAAGTTTTTAATTTATTAGGAGAGCAAGATGTAACTGTCAGAAAAAAAGAAAAATATGTTCATCCAATAACGCACATTAAAAGCAAAGTAACATTTACAATAATGACGGAAGATATTGGATTTCCTAAAGATAGTGTACCTGTGGAACTTATAAATGATTTAAGGTACAATTTATTTATATGTACATATAGGTTTTATTACATAAAGATATTTCAATGTTTTAATTATCCTACTCTATGTAAACAAATCAGAGATTAGTAGTAGTTAATATTCTTCTGTTAGTAAATTTTATTATATAAAATATGTTTATATGATTTTATTTGTATTCTATATCCATTATCTTATTATACAGGATATTAAATGGTAATATATTTTTACCAATTATTAATTATGATTTTTTACAAACTCGACATCATGATCTCTTACAAATATCACCACAGAATAAAACTGTTAATGTTTCTATTATATATACTCCAATAACTCTTGGAAAGTTAAGATTAATATTACATGTTGAAGATTCTATGCAGAGTTTGAAAAACCTTGGATTTTCAGACAAAGATATAGATGAAATAAAAGGAATTTTTGCAGATACTAACATATACTTATTAGGAGGTACTTTCTTCATTGCAGCCATTCATGTAAGAGTATAAAAAAATATTACAAAAACACACACACACACACACACACACATAAAACTATGAGTTACATAAAACAAATTGATATTTATTTATAGATACTGATTGACTTCCTTGCTTTCAAAAATGATGTAAATTTTTGGAGAAGGAAGAATAATCTTGCTGGACTAAGCAAATGGTCAGTTGTATGGAGAGCTTTTAGTCAGATAGTAATTTTTTTGTATTTATTGGAAGAAAATTCATCTTTACTTGTACTTATCCCAACTGGAATAGGCACTATTATAGAGGTACATAATAATTAGTATAAAACATTGGTGCCCATAAAATATTTCATGTAATGATTTAAGCCGATTGTGAATATTTATCAATTATTGATCTTTTGATAAATATATCGTGCACCACTGTTTTAAAATAAGGAAAAAGACATCTTAGTTGTACTAATAATATTTCTTAATAGTTATGGAAATTGAAAAAAATATTAAGAATAGAAGTAATTAGTTATGGTGGAATTTTTCCAAGAATCCAGTTTAATGAAGATAATATCAATGTTGTTGAGAAGAAAACAAGAGAATTTGATAGTGAAAGTATGCGGTATCTAAGCTATTTATTATATCCACTTGTTATTGGTGCTGCACTTTATTCACTAATTTATCAACATCACAAAAGGTAAGAAAATGGATTATTGAAGCTGATGTGCAAGATTTTGTTGAGGGTTATCTAAATTATATTAGTATTATATATATTAATAATTTTTATGAGAATAAATGTTTGTTTTATGTATTAACAAATGTACTTCATGTTATAGTTGGTATTCCTGGACCATAAATTCTCTAGTGAATGGTGTCTATGCATTTGGATTTTTATTTATGCTTCCACAACTTTTCATTAATTACAAATTAAAATCTGTAGCTCATTTGCCATGGAGAGCTTTCATGTATAAAGCATTTAATACTTTCATTGATGATATATTTGCTTTTATTATTACAATGCCAACAGCTCACAGAATAGCATGCTTCAGAGATGATGCTGTTTTTCTTATTTATCTTTATCAGAGATGGTAAGATAACTTTTTTATTATCTACTTTTACCCTGCAATGTCTAAAAGAATGACTTTGATATTGTTTTAATGATTATATTAATTTATAAAAATATTTTTCAGGTTGTATGCTGTTGATAAATCGCGTATAGATACTGATACTATAACAGAGGAACCTATACATTTCAAAAATACAATGAAAAAAATACAGTAAAAAACAATTATTATATTTCCTTTATCAATATTATTTAAAAATACACAAAGGAAAAAATTTCGAAAATATGAATATAATAAGATTTTAATCTTTCACATTCAGTGAATAAATGTTTTTTAATTTATGAGGGAAGGTCCAGAACTCGAAAATTTAAACAAGTTATTCTTTTCTAAAAACATCCTTCAAATTTCAGTCTTTTTTTGTTTTTGGTTACCTCTAAAATCATTACAGATATTGAATCATTCTATATAATAATAAAAAAAAAAAAAGAAAATGTGGAAACGATTACAAAAAAGTTAAAAGCAAAAGTTAATAAATAAAAAAAATTTTTAAATTTGGAATTTTTTTTATAAATAAGAAATGTTTTGTTCTTTAATATATTATCATGTTTTGTTATTATTTTTTCACTTTCAGTAAAAAAACATTTTTGAAGATTATATCTTTCATTCCTATTTTACTACATAATAATAGATATCATGAGTCTTTTAACTATTCATCATTCTTAGTTTTATAATGGTTTTCCAACAATGAGTACAGACGTAATTCTTCAACGATTTAGATGAACAAGGTTACAATTTAAAGATAAAAAGATTCAAGCGAGAACATGACTTTTTTGAACTTTTGAAAAAGCTTTTTTTTATTATGTTAAAAATGATGTTTTCTCGACAATAATTTATAAAATAAAGGTTTTTAAAAAATTCGGAAGAGTCGTGTCCTTACATAAACCTTTATATTTAAAATAAGACTTTTTTTTATCAAAATCATTAACTTAGAAATTTAATAAGTTTCCGACTGATAATTTTATGATAAAAATAAGCAAATACGTGTTGTCGTTCATGCTAATGGGTCTTAGGAATAATATATAATTTTGGAATAATTTTATAATTATATAAATAATGTATAACGTACAAGAAGTGCAATAAACTAATATTTAAACAATAATGTATATTCATTTAATTAATTAACATTCGTAATCAAAATAAACTCATCGACATTATATTTTCAATTTATTCAATTTTTCAATTTCAATATTTGTTTTGTATTTTCAATTTTTGTTTATGTATCTAAAAGTTTCTATATCATTAAGAACTAATTCATTAAATGAAAACTAGAAATTCAGATAACTTTATAAATATAGTGTATATAATTCATGATATTTTTGTTATAAATAAAGAAAATGTGTAATCAAATAAGTTTTATTATATTACATAAATTATCTACATATAGTCATCCTTAAAAAAAAACCAAAATTATAAACTATATTGTGAGAAACACTATAGAATTTTGTCTAAATATGTATTCTGTGATGTATTATTATCTATTACTACTTATATAAAAGTAAAATTATAATTTATACCTTTAACAAATCTTTGATGTTTTTATGATAATAAGATCACTACATATTCACAGCCATTATAATGAATTGATGGTAAATATAGTCACTTTCATAAAAAGAGTTAATTGTAGAATCTATGAAAAAATTGAATCATTGACATTTTTCAAGATATATAAATTAAATGTTTTTGTCATATCAATAAAAACTTTGTTAAAAATTACGTGTACACATACACGATTTATTTAAAATATAGATTCTCTTTTATTTATAATAACTTTAAACAAAAAAGTGTTTGTTCACCTGTACTTTTATTACTTCTTCTTTAATATTTTAAAACTAGCCCCTAAGCATAAATGATCACTTCCAACAGCAAAGTTAGGTATAGTAGGAAAATTTTTACACTTTTCAATAGTTGGCAAGGTGTATGTATCTATTGGTTCAAGATCACTATAGAATATATAATCAACTGTAATCCATTCCCCTTGATTAGTTGTTACTTCTTTTTTTCCATGTTTGTTTGTATGTTTATAAACACTACGTAAATTAAAAGGATGTGTTAATCTGCCAGATGAAAATTTGACATAATCATTTTGCGTTATTTCAATAAGTTGAGGTTCAATTTTGTTTGTATCAAATTCAGTTTGCTTAAATACAGTTACGCCATATGATGTATCTTGTTTATCAGCATAATTAGTGTCCTTTTTCTATAAAAATATATATATCAGAATTCTCTAGTTAAATTTTAAATATAGTTTATAATAATAGCAACAACAGTTATGACCCACGAATTATACATATATGCACATTAAAGCAAAATTGTAAGTCATTTATAATATTCATTCCAAACAATTCTAAAATACTTATAAACATATTTGTCCATTATTTCTTTAGATATTATAATTATTTTAATAATGTACCTCTGCATCTTCAGTAATATTTTCTTTTAATCTTTTAATTAAGAGATGAAAATATTGACAGTTATCCGTAATACGTAATAGTGGAGGTATTAATAAATAAGATAAAGCACGAAATTCAGTAGGTTCCAGATTTTTGCCTTTACCATAATATTCAAAAGATCCCTCAGTTATAAATTTATAAACGCCTGTATAAGGCTCCAAATTAAAATCACCCGAAAAAATAATAGGTAGATATTTTGGGCCCGATCTGTATCATAACAAGCAAATATTTATAATATATGAAGAAACTATAGATTATATTACATTTGTAATAATTATTAAATATTTCTTACGCTGTGTTTTCAATAAATGCAATTTTTTCTATTTCTGTAAGTAGTAGTTGAGTTTGTGCTAATCTTATATCATTTCGTCTTGGATTAAAAAGCAAATGAGTAGTAGCTACAACAATCTGTGTATCTGGGCTATCACAAAATGATAATTTTGCAACTATCCCAACATTGTCTCTGTTAAGGAGTTCTATGCCTGGTTGATAAAATTCTACTTTCATGTAATCTACCAAATTGAATTGATCAGAATGATACAACAATAGTAAACCATCCTCTTTATCATTAGTTCGTTTCTTGTACAGATATTTATATCCAAGTTCTTTAAAAGGTTTTAAAAATTCATTTAAATATTTTTCCTGCATCTCTTGAAGACATATAACCTATGCAACATTATAGTAAAAGTACCTATATATAAAAATACAAATATGAAAGTTGTTTATATTTTGTGCTTTCCTTACATCAGCTTGTGCTTCAAGTATTTCTTGTAATAAAAGAGGTTTTCGTATATCCCAAGGCAATGCTTCCCTATTATGTTGCAGATACAGATATGGATGAGCTTCTAAAAGATTTTGTGCAAGAATATTGAAAGACAATAGTCTAAATACAAATGCATCATCTCCATCCATCTGTAGTTTCCCTAAACTCATGTCAGAATTAAAATAATTATAAAATAACATCGATAATAAAATAAAAAACTTTAGTAAACCTTTACTAATTTCAACTTTGCAAAAATTTTAAATATTATAATTTTTATCTATGTTAAAAGTAAATATTAAAATATAAATTGATAGTTATACCTTTGATGATTCTGAATTATAATAAAAATTTTTTAGTTAATATTTATACTTGAAATCTTCTTATTTTGGAGAAAAAATTAATAGCAAAAAGAATTATTGTTTTCAAAGTATTTTTCCAATTATATTATTCAATTCTTTTTAAGAACTTTTACTATGTTTTAAAAACAAAGATGATTTTGTAGAATTATAAATGTTAGATGACATCAAACATATAAATAGAAGTATTTAAAATTTTATAAACAAATACATTGTATGCAAATTAGATTAGTTAAGGTTTACAATGTTGAATGAAATATAATTTCTTACCTTTTCCCAATCTCTTCCATTTCCTTATAGCGTTATAATTTTGCTTATCGATAATAGTTCTTTGTTGTAAAGTTGTTGTATGTTCCATACATGAATTAATAGCCATTTCATTTGCCATTGTGTCAGTGCTAGCTCTGTGACTTACCACCTTTGTATTAGAAATATTATATGGTATATCACAGGATGCTGAATTACTATTTGTAGCATAACAAGTATCCAAAAGAGGTTCCATGATATTTTTGTTAAATTCTTGATGTGTCATTGGATTAAACATGTATTCAATTACATTTGAGTATGTTGAAAATAATATTTCTGGAACTGATGCACTTTTGCAATGATATCCGAAAAGTGAGTGTTGCAGGGGCAACTCGAGCATGTGAAAGATCTAAAAAGCCATTACCAGTTACACTAACATAAACGTAAAGAAAAGAATTACCAACAATAAAGAATTGTAATGTAAACCATATCTGCATCAACCTTTTCCTTTACTAAGTTCAGACGGAATAAAAAGATATTAGCATATACAAATTCCTAACCTTAACCTTCTTCTAATGTCAAATTCTTACATAATACGAAAATCCAAAAGATGTACTCGTATCAGTCAAAAGATTCGAGTTTACCTTTTGCTCCTGACGAGACAGTATGATATGGATATTACGAGTAACACTTGTTATAGAAACAGTAGTTAGTAATCTTGTTGCGTTCATTTATTCGAATAAGTTTCGTTATTTTAACACAATATAATTATGCTTTAATAACACCTAACCACAAATCAGTCATTTTTATTTACGACTTAAATCCGTAAATGTATCGTCAAAATAGTCAATAGATAATCATTCAATGATCTTAATACGTTACACGTGACTTCGAAGTCCTCATTTTTCCAACGCGTCTCATAATTTCGGATAAAACTATTTCAGATACAAATTCGAAGACCTATCCATCTATAGTAAGATACATAGGGGAAAAAATAGTAATAGAGATCGTATAAACGTATTCACCATAAAAAGAATACAACAAAACAATGTTTTCGTAACACGATAAAATAAAAAAAAAAAAAAAAACATACATACATAAATATATGCGTACTACGTATCACGTAAATTATTAATTATATAAATTATTTTGAAACGTAATCTTTCTATATTACTTCGTTATATTATATTACGATTATATAATAATATGTAGGAATTCAATTTATTTTAAAGTAAATGTAATAGTGATTTCATTGCGATTTGTAGTATTCCACACCATACTGTTCGTTTTATTTTTTTTTTTTTTATTTTGTTGCAAAATACACGTCTGTTTCACTTTTGAAACATCACTTGAAAACAATTAACCTAACTCCGGAATTCATACATTAATACTTTTTTTTTAATCAAATATAATCGAAATGATAAAAATTAATATTTACACGTTTGCGCTTTCACGAATTAAAATTTACAATATTACAAAATTTAACAATAAAATTTTACATAAATATAATACAATATGTAAAAAGTATATTTTATAATAAAGTTTATATAAACTAACTAATTTCCTGCGTTACTCATGTTAATATTAAATTGTGTGTGTGTACATATATATACACACATGTGCGCACTACTACTAACTTTTACGACTAAATTCGTAACAAAAAAGTGCGAAGGACATATAACAATATGCATTCATACACACACAAATATATATGTTAAAACTAGTTCAAAATCAACCAATCGCATTTCTACGATTGAAATTAATACATAATAATGAATATAATGAAATAATGACTATTTATACAAAACTGTATAGAAATTCTTTATGAACATTAGAATCGTTTGAAAGTGAAAACAAAATTCATTAGACAAATTAATATCAATGACGAAAGCATTTTTTATCATTGTTTTTTGTCTTCCGAATTTTAAAAACGAATATTTTAAACATTTTTATTTTGTAATATATTGTATAAGATGTTATAACAATAACCTAATAATATTTGCTTACGTTACACGGTGTAATTTTTTGTATTTTTTCCAGCGACGTGACACATGATGGCCCCGCGTAGTTTCAGATCCTTGACCATCAAAAACCATTAATACATAACTGATTCTAAGATTTTTTTAAAATAACTATGTAGCGATCTTACATGTATCGATTTTAGATGTTGATTGTATCTAGTTCTATTATCATTCATTATATATCAATGTATCATTTTAACTGGTCTAGTAAAAATTATTAACTAATCGTCTTTTCTTATAATATTAAACTTTTTTTATAATATCAAATCTTACAATGGAACTAGATTGAATTAAATAGTAAATACAATGAATATGGACAATGTCTCTAGAAGTTCGAAGAGTGTTATATTACTTTGCAATTTAGAAATAAAATTAAAGAATTAAAAATAACATTTTTTAATTAAAACTATTTCTTTTTCAATATACAATCGCCTTTATTCTCTTAGTTCGTACGATTTTATCCGATGAGCGTTAGAATCAGGAGAAAGAATGTGTCCTACAAACTAACTTTCTTTACTAATAGTAATAATAAATAAGACGATGAAATGTTTCTATATTTCGGCGATCAGTGCGCCGTCTATTGACTTTATTATGAAGTACGTTATTGATATATAGATGTCACTACAAGTGATCGAACGCAAATAAAAGTTTGTAGAATTGATGGGGATCGATAGTCTTCTTCAAAACAGTGTCTAGTTCGTTTCTATGACGTAATAAATTTCTTGGTGGATCGTACGTATATGTAAAAAAAAACGACGAAATGGCAGAACATCGTGTTGTAACGCCTTTTATTGAAAAATTACGCTCATTTCTTCGAGGTGTAAGTAATTGATATATAAATACACATAAAGTTTTATTATATATAGTTTCACATCGATCATTAATTATTTAACAAATTATAATTTTTTTGAATTTATTATTAAATTAACCTATTTATATATAATGATTAATTATTCATTTTCATTGTAATCGAAAATGTAAAAGCTTAAACTTTTACATAACATAATTCATTGCTTTTGAATTATTCGTAATAACAATATAATATACATCCTATTACATTTTTTTTTGTTCATCATCAATTGATTATTGATTTTTATTATTTCATTATAAAAAATCATGGCTATCATTATAACGAACAACTTGTATATAGTGCTGAATATATGTTTATATTTATATGTAATGTATTCTATCATAAATGATTATTAGTATTTTATGAACAGAGAAAAGTTATTCCTCAATTACGATATGCAGATTTAACTTCTGCACGAACACAACCTCCGCCTGAAATACCAGGTGGACCATATCATAAAATCTCGAAAATATATTACTATACCCATGATGCTAGACGAGAAGTTGAACCGCCAATTGAAATTTTTGTGGATAAACAAATTACAGCGGGGTAATGTTATTTCATCATAGTTATTTTTCTTCATTGTGTATGTTTAATGTATTGATATACAACACTCTTTAATAGGTTTATAAATGTCTTGTATTACATTCATAAACATAATGTCCTATGTATATCTAAACTTATATTTACAGTATATTGATTTATTTCAATCTATTTTATTAATATCATATTTTATATAGTTGTCAAAATAATAAATAAAATATAAAAGTATAATATGAACTGAATACTTTGGAGAAGATTAATATCATTATATAACAATGAAGACAAAATTATGACAGGAGAAATAAATATTTTTGATTTCAAGTATTTAATTATCTACATATATATGAAATCTATTTAATAATCATATAATTATACAAAATTTTATTATATTGTATCTACATTGGGGTTATTTATCTCTATTTTAAATAAATTTCTTTTGTAAGAAATACAAACTTGCATTAATTAATATTTTAACACAAATATAATTGTTAATGCATAAATTTCAGGAGTGAAAAGAAAGCTATTGGACCAAACGATACCACTCCAGGGAAATTATTTCCATGGTCTTAAATTACATATTAATTTAAATATGAGTTAGTAATTACTTATTTGATTATAAATAAATTATATTGTAGTTGTATGAATATTATTGCAAATACAAAATAAAATGGTTTGATTGTTATAAAATAGGTGATCTGTAATTCATATATTTCTATGGAGGTTGAATTTAATATTAGGTTAATGTAAAAATAATAAAAAAATAATGAAAATAACTACAGTGAATTAATTTTAATGATAACGACATTGTTTAATTTAATACTCTACAATCAACAGCATGATTATAAGTGAAGGAATGTTCTTATAATTTACATATTCTACAATATTAGCAAGTTTTAAGTTTTTCTATACCACAATATTATATACCTATATTATGATAAGAATTAATAGAATGTAATTATTAACAGAATTTACATAGAATTAAGGGTAATAATATCAATATATACATTTTTATAATTTCTACATCACATTTAACCATGTTATACATTTTACACTTATACTGGTGATGAATATGACACTACTCAGAAAACAATTTTTGATTTATCACCATGAAAATGTTGTAGACACTTCAACCAATTTTGAAAATGTTATTTATTTATTTTTATAATATGGTTGATAGAGAACAGTTATATAATGTCTAATTATGTTCAAAAACAGTTTTTCGCTTTTCTTGGAAAACACTTTTCCGAGTCGTGTCACTTTCGTCGCAAGTATGCAATTTATTTACTCTGATGATTATATGTGTGTGTGTGTGTATTAGGTTGTTTTAAGTTTCTTTTCTTTTTAAACATTGTCAGATTTTAAACCTGTGCGTAGATAGTAAAAGAAACTTTCTGGACGATCTAAATCGTGTTCGAAAAATATTGTGTTATAGGAAGATTACTTGTATATACAGAATATTAAAAAGTAGGAGTTCAGGACTTATACACACAGTGCTCATTTAGCTGAGTAAAATGTGTAGTCCAGAATCCTTTTTTAAACAGTGTATAATACAACTGGAAGTTAAGTAATAATTTAATAAGGAATCTGATTTTGATAATACTGTATCATATCATAAGTTTTCGTACGGAAATTGAGGTAGCTGTTGCGAATTACATTGAGCATAAAGGTTGCGGCTTCTCTATCAGTAGCCGTTGGAACAAATCGACTACGCAATAATTTTATCGTTTGACCTCGGAAACACGGTAAGCCTGTATCAAGCATAAGGGAAACAAGGGAAATGATTGCTTCTTGGTAAGGCCTAGAACATAATAATTTATAAATTATAAAGAAATAAATTAAAAAATTGCTAATGAACTTTTAAATTATATATAAAAATATAGTACCTCACAGCGAGAAAAGCTTGAACGCATAGTTCCATGAACCAACGGAATGGTGCAGCTTCCATTTTACCTCCCATTACTAATACCATTTCATCAGTAAGCTTGATATCAGGTTCAAATCCAAGATTTCCTCCAGGAGAACTTTCGAACATAAAGCCAAAATCAATATGTATTATATGACCTTGACTATCTAACATAATATTTCCATTATGACGATCTTTTATTTGAAGAAGATACGTAATAACGCTATAAGCAGCCATCGATCTAACGAAGTTACGTCGAATTGTCTGAAATTCCTTCGTTGTTTCATCACCGCATCGCGTAATGAAATATTGATACATATCGATATCTGTTGTACGTCCTAATTGATCTCGTGATTTTGCGTCTGGTACACACTCTATAACACCACACTAAAAAGAAAAAGTTTATAAGTATATATAATTATTGAAGTTATATATGATGAGATAAAAAGATTATATATTATAACAGCAATACATAAATCTTACCCCTGGTGCTGTTGCTACTACTCTGTATGGATACAAAAATAAATTCAGACCAACTTTCTGAAAAATATTCTTAAATATGCTAATCACTTGTAACGCGAGCATATCTTGTCTTACATCATCACCAACTTTGAAGATGGCAGCTTGCCATGTTTCTTTTCCTGTTTCTTTCTTTCTTTCTATTTTTCCATTTGTTGATACTGTTAATGCTATATTTTCTAATTCATTAATACCATACCTCTGAACTTTAAAACGTGCAAGGAATGGTGCCTTAGCAGCACTGTAAACATTTATGCGAATATATAACTTTTGTATTTACTTTTTCTATAATAGATGTGATTTGATATTACCTCTGCATAGGTGTGCCACTTTTATAATCTATATCAATAACCATTGCTTCAGGATTAGATGGTAAATAACAGCCAGGTTGTACTTTTATTTTTGATAAAGCTTCCAAACATGCGGCTTTACGTTCATGGCCTTTAGGATATGGTCTAATTTCACCAGATATATTAGTTATTTTTTCAAAGAATTCAAATTCTCGTTCATAAAATTGTTTAGCTGGACCAGATAATGCATTCAAAATACTTTTTACTAATGAATCTAAGATATCATAAAGAACCGGATCTTTTATTTGCTTTTCCTCATCCATGTACATATTTGTATGCATATTCCATATTAGCTGATGCGCCACTACCTGCAATACACAAATCTTTTTTAATATTATATCCTTATAAACTTTATTTTATGTTTTAAAGATTTTAGATGAATATGTTTACCTGGGAACGTTTAGCAATTTTTTTAATAAATTCAGTAACATAACCCATGGAATCATGGCGAACTGCCTGTACAAGTTGTGGTATATAAACGAGTACAGCATCAGCGGGATAACTATCTAATACACGTACTGCATATTGAGCAGAAATTGGATGATGTGGGAACTGACGAGAAAAGTAAGCTAATGCATGAATAGGTGAAACCCTTGCCCATGTTAGCATATAGACCAACTGCAAATAAAAATTATATATATGTAGCATATTGATGCAATAATACTTATTAATATTTTAACATGCAATACTCACTTCAGGTACATCATTGAGAAGAGTATCTGTAGTTACAAGATATTGCAAAGCTTCTGAAATATGCATAACTGCTACTGGTTTCTGTCTCACCAACCCACAAATTTCTTTTATAATTATTTCCGAATTTTTCAAACGTACTGGCATAAATACAGCAAGACTAGGACTAATTTCCCAAGCCAAACGCGTGTACTCTCTCCATTTTTCATTCATAGCTTTAGCACGCCATTCCGCAATACTAACTTCTCCTGGAAGCGCTAATTCTTGTCTACAACCTGGATTGCGCCAAACCTACGATTATTTATGACAATTTAAAATAATTCAATTATTTGTATAAATGTAGAAATAAGCGATTCAGTTAATAAAATAAAAAACATTTGAAACACTTTAACTAACCAGCAACATTTCAATTTCCACTGCTAACAATTCAAGAATTAAATTACGCTTTTTAATATAATCTTTTACAAAAACATTGGTATTTACAACACGTTTGCTTCGATTACTGCGTTTACTTAATGTGTTACTACTTGTTGACATTGGCATAGCATTAACCCACACACTTGTAGGTGTTTTTGAAAAGTCATTAGTAGCTGGATTTAATGTTGCAGTTATTGAATTGATAGTTTCACTTGTTACAAGTACACTTGTTGTGTATACTTGAGGTTGTATTGTTAAATCAAAATCGTTTTCGTTTCCTGTCATCATTAAATATTTTTTATCGCTATGCATAACCTGTATAAGTAATTAAAAAATAAGATAAGAAGTGATAACAATTCGTAATACATTTTATATAGCGTAGTTTCCTCATACCTGCCAGAAACGTATGAGGGTAACTATATCTTCACGGAGTTGTTCGAGCTCTTGAGTAGGTACTTGCCGTTCTCGGCAAAAATAATCCAAACAGTTAGAATAAATACGTTCTCGCAGAACGTTTTTACTTAACGATCTGTAATAAGATTATTTCTTATTAAAATATATCCTATTCTTCTTCACTCAAAATAATAAATAATATATTTATACCTTGGTAAAATATCACCTTGAAGGAGAAGTAAACCACAAGATAATAATTTAAACCGTACTCCTACTGCGGCAACGTGCCGATTTATTGTAGGTTCTTCGCCAGATGCACCAACAGACATAGGTAACGATCGATGAAGCAACATCACTATCATATCCACTGTCTCTTGACAACAGTATTTTGCAGTTTCAATTAATTCCATGATAAATGATATCCAAATATCATGAGGTTTTACATCAGGTGGGTTGGGTTCTAACTTACAACCTTCATAATCTGCCAATGGACTGACTTCTTCCTCTTGAGCAGAGAATAATCCCATTTTCTTATCAACAGTATATTGCCATGCAACGAGCATCTCTTGTAAAAAACGTAATTTAAGATCAGGTCGCACAGTAAGAATCCATTGCCAACATTCAACAGCTGTATTCATTGCTGCACTTGTAAATAATTCAATCTGTGAACAGGCAACAGTTTGCAAAAGCCGTCTGTGTATTCCTGAAAACATAGATAATTAAATATAATAAATATTTACAATACAACGTATCGTGTATATTAAACAATTACCTGGCATAGATATTAAAAGAGCAGTAGCACGCCAAAGAGCGCCACGGTGTTGAAGATCATTATTTTCGCGGCAAGCACGCCATACAGCGTCAATAAGTTGGTTTACGACTGTCACTTTAGATTCTTCAACTGACATTTGATGATGGGGAAATTCTGAACGAGCAAGTGCAACCATACCTGCTACTTCACCAGCATGCCATAAACGCATTGCCATCATTGAAAAAAGCCATGAACTCGCGCCTTTAGGACCACGAGGTCTTTTATCCAATGAATTTGTCTAGAATACATGGATTTTAAGAATCTTGAAAAATCATAAGTATCGAAAACGAATTTTTCAATTGCGAAATAAGAAAACATTTTCGAAACTACATAATTTTTAAAAGAATAATATATTATAATAAATACGTACGCTTGATGGAAGAGCTGTTGGAACTGTTAAATCTACAAATTCCAGAACTGAATCTGTTGCTAAAGATAATCCAGAATGATGCCACATACCCGAAGATGGTATCTGATTTATATATTCTTGTACATGTGATCTTGTGGCCTGTGGAGCCCACTTCATTGCCTCTTGTACTATGCCTTTACATCTTGCCGTAAAGTCTTTTACAATAATCTGCATTATACCATCTTATTAAAGAATGCTTTTCCATTTCTGTACTGTATTTGAAGAACTATAATTGCATTAATACCTCTCTTGCTTCAACACTATTCATAAGTTCAATGCTGTAAGGTGTATTAGGAATACGCAGACTAGGTGTTTCCTCATTTGGATCAATTTGTAGAGAAAATGACAAAATCTATTAAAATAGAAGTATAAATAATTTCTGACATAACATGATTTACGCTAAAATAACAATCATTTATAATATTGTAGTATAGATACCTGTAATATATCTAGCATACTCCATAGTACTTTACAGTTCCATAATAAATGTGGAAATGCATCTACTAAAGCACTGAGATATTTGTCTGCGACACGTCTAATTTGTTTGTGTACATGATTAAAATATACTAATAAAAATTGAGCGTGATTTTCTAACTCTTTTTCTCGTTGTTCATCTTTCGGTTTACGTTGCATGACATCTTTAAATCTAACGAAAACAGAGTCTGCAATACAACATATACATTGCCACATACCACTTTTATCCTTTTGCAAATCAGAATCACATAAATATTCCATTATTGGATGTAAACTAGGCTCTGGACTGTTTGCAACCCTTAAAGTTTCCAACCAGTATACCGATAATAAATATGTGCACTGAGCAAACTGTAATTTTGCTACATATGCTGATATATCATTGGAGCTATTAGAAAAATATATTAAATATATAAAATTTATATTGGACGATGAAAACAAATCGAGTATCTTGTAACATAAAGTATAAATTTACCGGCTACTTAATTTTAATATTTGGCTACGTAATTCTTGAAGTTCGGTCAACGAAACACTATCATTGCGTACTGCTGAAGTATATTGTAATTCTCGCATTTCAAGACGTGCACTCGTTGGTGAAATAAGATACGGTGATTTAACAGCTATCTCTTTGACACCATCATACCACTCAATAGGCCATATTTTCGATTGCTGATCAGCAGCAAAACCCATCACAACACAATAGACCCAGAAATCTTTAAAAAGTTTTAAAAGTCTTTTTTGTGGATGCCTAATGGGTGGTAAACGCCGCAATAATATAGCAATAACAGGAATTAGAACTCCCAAATTTCCAGCACTATTTGTTGTTTTCTGGATTATTAATGATACAGATTAATATTATATAATATATGTATGTAGTACAATATATGCTTAATTAATATTCATTACCGTTGTAGCGATACTGTTTGGAACTTTATCACTGGCACGTTTACCTTCGAGACCTAATTGAACAAAAAGTTCTAGAAGATGCAGAAGCAAGTCATTTAGTTCCGTTTCACCTTGTAAATTAGCTGCTATATTAGCAAGAGCATTTGTTACTGCTTTAGAAACATGACAGTATTGCTTTCTATCATCATTTGATGCATAAGTTGCAGTACTTGATCCCAATGACATTGAAAACATCTGCATTATACCTTCATAAATCTATTTCAAAAAAAAAAAAAAAAAAAAAAAAAAAAAAAAAAAAAAAAAAAATTTAATTCATCATGAATTACTCAAATCAGATAAATAATTATATGTTATATCAATATAGTATACTAAAGTCTCACCTGTGGTTCACACTTAGCAATAATCATACAACCTAATTGATCTACAATTAAAAAGTCGAGATCGCTTGGTGAGCGACAAAAAAGTTGATGAAAAAATGGAAATATTGTACGCATTGTTTTTGGAGTATCTTTTAAAGCTACAGCTACATGTCCCAACATAATAACGATATTTTTTGAGATTAACTCACTATTTGATTTTTCATCAGATTCCCTAAAACAAAATTACTATAGATATAGTTGTTTTATATATACGATATATACGTGCACGAAGATGGTAGAGTTCATTATAATAGATTAGAATAAAAGTCATACCCATCACATATATCTGCTGCAAATAATCTATTAGATACACTAGCCACTAGTGCTGGTACACAATCTGGATTAACAGAATGTGCTGCTTCCAAAGCTATGCAAAGATTACCAATTGCTGCATCACGCAATTTTTCAAAAGCAATTTGAACAGATGATGTTGTTTGTTTTGAATCTTGTGCTTCTTTTCCTTGTACTTTATATAATAATAATAATAAAAATATAATAAAAAAAATTATGTTTATATCAGAAATTTAATAATATTTGTACTTTTATTTTTCTTACCAATGACTTTAAAATGATGTTCTTTCATAGATCGTTCGTTAAGTTGACGATATAATTTTAATAATATAGGCGAAGGGACAATAAGAAATTCACGAAGATAATATATAGAAGTACTTGCAATATTAGGGAACTTCTGAGCCAATTTTCCTAAACCTTCTAAGCATACTAACAGTAAAGGCATGTGCGCTAGTACAAGTTTTGGGCCATGATTAGAATTAATTTTTTCAACAAGACGACCACATAAACTATCAGCACCTGCAAACAGAAGTAATAATACTCTTTTAATAATTTCTGCTAAATCATCTTTTATCATAGATAACTATTAGTTATTTCTATATGATGTATTTAAGGATAGGTGTAGGATTAAATGTAAAATGTTTATCTAAACATTATTTGAATGATTATTTGAATGATCATATTGAATATCATACACAAAATGTTTTTAGTCAAGCAGTTTTTGATATTAATTCTTTTATATATGAACTTTGATAAAATATATCAAAATATTCTTTGATTGCAATAAAATATTGTATGCAAATACATAAAACAATAAATCATACTGCACACAGAAATAATAGGCAATAGGAACACCGCAATATAGTATTGCTGCGGCAAGGAATGTTTATATTAAACTGGTATATAAAATGTTATGTAAACAGAATAGTTAATAAAATAGAAACACAAGGGGTAAACAAGAATACCCTCGCCGAGCAGCATAGAACTGATATCCGCGAACAGTGCGGATGTATCATACTCCCCGCTCACTGCAAAAACACCGTATAATAATGTTTTACTTACAATATTTGTTGTAACTATATATATATGCAAGATTATGTAGCAATAATTATCCTTGTTTTTAATGATTTAACTATTTAATAGTTTCGTTAATGGCTTAAAATAAATGTAATTTTTATTGTTTATAATATTTTGTCATTATTTAAAATGTAAATAAAAACGGAAATTAGAAGGTTTAAAAAAATTATCATATCACATACTTATGAAGAAAGTAATGTCACTTAAAAAACTGTTTCCCAGAAGGAATAAAAAACTCTTTTTCAGTGTAAATAATTCTTAAAAAAATTTAGATAACAGTTCTCTTAGTCAAATCGAATAAGATTGTCATATTTAATCGAGGTATGTCTCCTCATTCTTATAATGGTAACTTGAAAATCGTGTTTTTTGAGTTGTGTTACTTTCATTACGTGTGTGATATGTATTATTATTGTGTGCGATATATATCAAGAAAGAGAAGATATACACTACATAGATAATTTTAATAAATCTATATAAATAAATAAGAATTAAAATTTAATTATATCTTTATGATTATAATTTATTTTAGAATGAGAAGAAAGTGTAATAATATACATCAGAGACTTGCAAAGTTGGTTTGTGCAATCATTTGTTTTTTATTGTTATTCTTTCTTTTATTTCTCCTTGGTTATATCATAATATTATTGTTTTGCAAGTATGGAGTATGTGGACAATTAAATAGTAATAGTGGGAGAGTCATTTCTCCTTCACCAAATAGTTTGCATGTCTCTGATATATATGAATACATTACATTTGAATGCAAAATACTTTTTACAATAAAGCTTTTAATCTACATGTGCCTTTCTAAAACATGCATTTATGTGTGTACAAAATATTATAATACATTCCTGTTATTAGTATTTTGTAGTTATCATACATTATATATAAAAAATTATTTACATACCAGTTTCATCTCCAATGGCCCAAACAAGAAGATCAACACATGCAGAATTTGCCATGACATTAACTTTGAATCTATTTACTGTCCGAAAATTGGTATCTACATCTTCTCGCTCACTAGCATCATGTTGTCTAGATTGTAATTCTGTTTGTCCTGACAAGAAAAGGCCTTTAACAAATTCTTGTACATCTCTTGTAAATGGAGCAGGTAAATCACGTTGATTTTGTAATAATTCTCGCAACACTGCTACCATAACCAAATTCATAGTTTCACTGAATGTGCGATATGGAAATATTTGTACTTGACCAGAATTATAAACCTACAGAAATAATAATTTAATAAGTATAAATTTAGGAAGAAGTTAAAAAATATATATAACTATATTCAAATAATTAAGAGAAAATTATTTTAAAAAATCATTCTAGAATAAATCTTGCATGAATATATGATTAGTAAATATATATGTATGAGTATATTAAATTAAATAAAAGTAAACAATTCAGAATAAATAATAATCAAAAGATAATTGTTAGTTGTAAATTTATGAAGTTTCAAAATACTGTGAAAAATACTAACTTGTTGAGCTTCTTCATCCAGAAATGTAAGAATGTCTTTAGTAAGTAGCTTTTTAGCTAATGCTAAAACACTTTGTAAATGCACCACATTAAATTGCATTGCAGCCCTTTTTTCAGGACTTTCATTACATCGCATTTGTGGAAACTGATTAAAACTGGATCCATATCTACTGAAAAAGTATGTAACTGGATCATATGGTACAGATGAAAAAGACTGTAATGATGGTCTCTTGATACATGTATAATCAGAATCAGCAGTTAGCAATGCTGAAGTATTATCAATTGGTGGATAAGGATTTAAGTTTCCACTAAGAGACCGTGGAATAATTGGACGAAAATTTGAGAAACTATGCTGTTTTTTATCTAATGTTAAACGTGTTTCTGTATTATTGAAAGAAACTGGAGTTTCAGGCCTTGGAAAAATACGACAAAGCAATGGTGGATCTGTACATGCGAAACGACCCATAGACCTTGCTAGACCAATAAGTACTGGGACTAGACACTTGCATAAAGACACTGTAAAAAAAATATAAAATTAGAAACATGTTTTTATAAACAACTATATAAGAAACAACTATATAAGAATACATAAGAAAATATATTTGCTTGAAGAAATCTTACATTTTGCTTGCATACCCCTATTTCCATTTTGTTCTTTATAACCACGTATCAGATTGGTCAAAACAGCTAATATCTCGATCTGTGTAGAAATAATTTCTTCACGAGCTGATTCACATCTGGCAGCTACATCACTCAGCAATGTATTCAAACAAAAGCTAAAACGTTCAGCAACAGGAACTCTTTCACTAGGTAAAACTCTAACTTCATCCAGCCAAACAGCTTTTGGAAGACCACGTAATAATCGTAAAAAATAAGGTAAAATACGATCTCGATGTTGTAATCCTGATTCCAAAAAATATATTCCCAATGCAATAGTTGCATCTTGTCCCCGTTGATCCAAACGATATATTCCTTGAGCAGTTTCTTGAGGGCATAATTTGAACAAACGAGTTACCTATATCAAAGGAAATAAACATAAAATGAAATTACTTTAAAATATAAGTAATTAAATATACTTATATCTAACAATATTTTTTAGTTTCTTCTAATTTTTTATTTATTTTTATTTTCATTTATCTGTAATTTTATTTATATAATAGAATATATCAAATTTCACTTAAATTTGATAACATATTTATAACAAAGAGAAATAAGATTTTTTATTGTAAAAAAGTACATAGTCACTTTATAATAACATATTATGTAATATAACAAGTAACAGTAATTAATGAAAGATATTAATTATAGTATATACAGTAAGAAGCAATTATAGTAATGATGGATCTTAATTGAGATATTTTTTTTATTGAAATTTTTTTACTACTTATCTTATTTATAAGTATATCTACACATAAAAATATTTGAATTACAAAATTATATTTTTAATACATATAGCAATGATTATAAAGCAATGATTATAAAAAATAAAAATAGAAGTGAAAGAATTGAAAAAAAAAAGAAAAAAAAACTGAACATAAAAAAACACCAAAATTGTATTTCGTGCTGTACACGTTTTTATCTCGCAGAACAATGAAAACTTAAAATGTCAATTGTGTCAATTGACATGAATGGACGAATGTCTAAAAAAGAAAGACTAAAAGATTATTTTAAGGTAAGAATTAAGTTAAAAATTGATTTGTAGATTCAATTTATATTTAAATAATTACATATAATAAAATAATGAAAAATTCTACGCTAGTTTTTAATAAAAATGATTTTATCGTACATTTAATCTCCTTCTCTTAGAGAGAAACGTTATTTTAACATTACCAAATAAAATTATAAAGCAAAAGATATTGATTATTAAAGAAAATATATGAAACAATTCTATACGAATTTTTACAAAATAAATTTACCTTTTCCCACGGTGTAGGTTTAATAGCAGCAAGGCATCTAGCCAAATGTTGTACAGCTTTTGAGAAAAATAACTTCTCGTCCGCCACCATTTTGCTCACGATCAATTACTGCTCTTCTTATATCATGTAGTTATAACAGTCTCGTCTATTCATTACTTCAAAATACTATTACATTGTTCGAAGAGTTTACGCTTGTGTCATCAGCGACGTAAGACTCCTTTGACATACATGTATTTATTAATGTAAGATGATAACATATAAGAAAATAAAACTCTAGATATTAACTAAAAAATAAACTAGATATTAATGAGAAAATAAAATCCTAGATATTAAAGAAGCAGTACGGAAGTGTATTAATATTATAAATACAAAAATAACTTCACATTTATTTCTGATAATATTGATTTTTATTAATTTAAAAATATTTAATTCAGAAAACTTTTTTTATTTTATTAGTTTACTTACTGTTACCGAAAATCATCAACTTATAACTACTTTCTTAAACTAGCCGTATTTTAAAATAATTAAAATCGCTGTGTTCTGTATGAAAAGTCAAATTTATGTATAGTAATTTTGATGTTTGAAATGCTTTTGAAAAACGTGTGATCTGTGAGACATCTAGTGGCGAATTGAAAAAGCTTCTGCATTGTATTTGATTCTACATTTTCATTATAAGCATGTGTTTCATTTTGGGTTAATTGTCTGTTTTATATGTAGAAGCAGAATGCGAGAAGATTAAACGATATATATAAAAAGGATATATATAAAAAGTGAAGATACTTCTCATTATTATAAATATTGAAAGTTGTCATTATAATTTATTTCATTTGTGTATACAGAATCATTAAAGTATTTTGCTAATATAAATATTTGAAAGAAAACTATTTTCCTTTTTGTTTTATTAACGTTAATTATTAGTAATTAATATATATGTATATTTATTTATAATTGTAATTATGGCAAAAGTTATTACGAAGAAAAAGAAATTGAAGAGATTATCTACTAAGGAAGAGTTGGAGCTTTCTGATAAATCGGTATAATTTGTTTTCTGAAATTTGTTAAATTTTGCTGTACAGTTTGTGGTAAATTTTTTTATCATTTTAGGAATTAATAGATAAAATATTGCAATTAGAAGCTTATAATATGCAACTTCAAACGATACTTAAAAAAACTGAAACGAATGAAATGGAACGAACGAAATGTCATAATAAGACTCAAAAACAGTTTGATTTCACAAAGTATGCAACATAAAATTTTTCTATTTTAATTTTATTGAAATATAAAATAGAATAGAAATACTTTAAATATTTAATTCAATTCATTGGTTGCAGGTGTCACAAAAGACATATTTTATTAAAATTGTACTACTTAGGTTGGGATTATGATGGTTTTACATGTCAAGAAGGAAATAATAATACTATTGAACATCATTTATTTTCTGCTTTAATAAAAAGTTGTTGTATAGAGTCTCGTGAAAAAGCAAATTATCATCGTTGTGGTAGAACAGATAAAGGTGTTAGTGCTTTCTCTCAAGTAATTAGTTTAGATGTACGCAGCAAATTGGAACCTGAGAAACAAAGTGATTTACAAAATGAATTATCATATTGTAAAATATTAAATCGTTTACTTCCTCAAAATATAAGATGCATAGGTTGGAGTCCAGTTCCAAGTGATTTCTCTGCTAGATTTAATTGCAAGGATAGGACATATAAATATATTTTTCCTAGAGGAAAATTAAATATTGATGCTATGAATAAAGCTGCTAAATATACTATAGGCACACATGATTTTCGAAATATTTGTAAAATGGATGTTGCCAATGGTGTGATAAATTTTAAAAGAAGAATAATTGATGCTACAGTTTCTGTAAAACAAAATGATTATAATAATCCAGGTATGTAGGAATATATTTAAATGTAACTTTGTTATGATAATTATGTAAAATACTATTTTAGAAAGAAGTAGTTATATTTTTAATTCCATATTTATTTTAATAGGATATGATATATGTGAATTAAAAATAACAAGTCAAGCTTTTCTTTGGCATCAAATACGTTGTTTAATGGGAGTATTATTACTAGTAGGCCAAGAAAAAGAAAAACCAGAAATTATTTTAAAGTTACTTGATATTGATAGTTATCCATGCAAACCTCAATACAATCTAGCTTGTGAAATTCCTTTAAATCTTTATCACTCAGAATATGAAAATATCAAATGGTTCTATGATAAAGATGAATTTATAAAGGTTATAAAAATTTTACAACAAGACTGGTCAATAAACACTGTGAAGTATGAAACATTTTACTTTATTATTAGAATAAAACTTTTTTTGCTTATTGTAATCTAATATTTGAATTCAAATAGATCAGCTATGATTAAAGATATGTTAATGGATTTAGAAAGTTTACAAAATTGTACAGATACAACATTTCAAAATGATTGTTTACTTCTCGGTGTGCATTCAAAAGTTTATCAACCTTTAATGGAAAGAGTAACTTGTGGTGAGTAGTTTATATATTGTTATTATTTAATATTTTGCTATTTCAATGTCATATAATATTGTATGTTATATAATTTTTACAGAAAGTTTAGAAAATAGAATAAAGCATTACCAAAAAAAGGGTAAATTTGAATTAATGAGTTTAAGTAATATGTAATACTTACGATTATCGATATTTCGGTAAGAAATGTAATCTTTGAAAACAAAAAAATGAGACTAAATACAGTTATATCTATTTTCAATATGCCAAACTTGTACCTTTACATTTGATAATTACAGATTATTTATCGTATTGATCTTTATATTTTTACCTTGATTTATTGTATACATTAGATTCTATTGTTGTTAATGTTGATGAAGTTGTAATATCATAAGAAATCTCAGGGGAAGTTTCCATTTGTAATAAGATTATCAGAAAAGTTGTAATACCTCCAAAAAACTAATCGATATTTTAATCACAATAAGACGAGCATTTTTATAATAATTTTATATGAAATTTTTAAATAGAAAGATAAAATCTAGAAGACGTACCTGTTGAATAAATTTGTAACCATATTCGTAAAAACCAAACGCGGAAAATTTCAGTCGCTTATAAGTCATTTCGGATATGAATTGAAAAACCTTATAAAAACAAAATTTAAATGTTATAATACAAGTGTTAGAGGGATGGCGGGGAAAATAATCTAGAATATTTTAAATTGCGAGTAACTTACCTCTTCGCGTATTGTAACATGAAAGGAATCCATTACTTTCTGAATAAATACTTGCGTCTTATTTGCCTGTTATTATCAATGATTAATTCTATTAAATAGATTCTATGTCTATTTAATTATTCATCTTAATTATATATCAAATTTTATTTTTTAATTTTACCTCGGCCTTAACTATCTCGCATGTATAGTTAATCGAGAGTAATTTGATCGTGTAAAACATACTCCATACAAGAATATCTAAGACTTTCTTTATCTTAAACGATTCCCAAGTATTGGAATTAGTAAGTGTAATATACAATTCGCTAATTAAGCCTATTTCGCCAATAAAGAAAGATATCATTTCTAAAAGCATCGGTGCTCCAAATATTGTATTCAGATTATTACATATCTTACTCAATTCCAGATGAAGATGCCTACAAGAGAAATGGTTAATTTCTTATTTAATTATAGGATTTAATAATAGGATTTTTTCTAAATTTAATTGTTTCTAAAATAAATACGATTTTATCATTCCTTTTTTTTCATAGATCATGGTAAATTCTTATTAATATTGTAATAAAATTCTTATCGTTTTACGAAAAAATTTATATGTATATTAGTTTTACATAGCTTTACATTGCCATCCATATATCATAACACTTCATATCGTTTCCATTTGGTCGTAATACTTCATTTGTATTTATTGCATTAGAATGATTCGTTGTACTTGTAAAGTCTTCAGGCATTATTTTTGTAGAGCGATGCCTAGTCTCGCAACGTTTAGTTATATATTCATTTAATTTACAAAATCTAGTTCTTTCATATCTGCATTAAGATATAATATTAAGCAATAAAAAAAATTATGTTTGCGTATTTATTTAATGTATTTAACTGTGTGTGTATTAATACATGTTTTGTTAATTTATTTTTTTTTTGAGATGGATATATCGAATACGTACAACAAAAGAATGATGAATATAAGATCCAGAATCGTGTTATTATGAACGGGCTGATTAATTAAGCACGTAGAAATAATTTTCAACAGATCGTTTTCTTTTAAATGTAATAAAATTTCGAAAAAGTTCAATAAGCAAACTGTTATCAACCATCCTATAATGATGAATATCATTAATTTTCGTATATTTTTATACTCTGTTTGAAAACCAAGTTCTTTCAAAGTATCATCGAGGGTGGACATCCTTTTCAAACACTTTGCAAGATTCTTGAAAAAATAAAGAAAGAATGAAAAAATAATAGAAATGAATCTTTCTTATTCTGAGATAAAATTTTAAGACATTTGACAATAAGATTATATAATGTAAGAAATAACGTTAAAATCTATATAAGGTACCGTACTTTGCTGTTGAACAGGCAGAAGAACATCGACGTAATCGTTGTGGTCATGTTGAAGTAAAGAACGAGAATGGATGCGTTATTCTCAAACAAAATATTAAATATGCTAGAACTCAATAAATATTTGAAAAAGATAAAGTAACTGATCCACCAGCACAATATATACATAATATTAATATAAATAATAATTTTATACATAGGATATTCAAGAATGATTATTCCGAATATAGAGCCGGTAAGCAAAAGAGGAAAAAACGCTTGTTTAAGATTCTCGATCATGGCTTCACCGTTTTGTCTTAATGATAGTAAACTAACTTGCAGACTGACAGAGTAACGTCAGCTAACACATTCTACTTTACGGTTTATCGATATCCTTGTGATATCAATCGCAATTACGTATATATGGCACTTGCGTCCTATCATGAATTATACGTTTGCTAATTGATATGATTGTTGTTTCGGCAGGAAAAATCAATAAATAGTCTTCTACAATTTCGTACAATATACCTATTAATTCGTCGTACATTGCGACACATGTCATGTCACGTTTTGAGAAACTTGACATGTTTTCATCTACGTAAAAAAATGTTTTTTTTTTTCTAAACAAAAATATAGAGAAAAACATATAAAAATTTGTTGAGTAAATTACGATGTATTATACTTGTTAAGGGCTTTAGATTGATTAATACTTTGAGATAAATCAAATTTTATTTTCTATTCTGTAGAATAATTAAACGACGTTCATAAAAATTCTTTCATCGTACAATACTGTCGCGATATAGTACAATAAAAGGAGAAATGTTCGAGAATGAATGCCAGATTCTAATTGTAAGTATATATATACATACAACATCACTGGCATCATCGGGAGAGAGTATAAATTGCAAGATGCCAACCAGGTTACAGTAGGCGTTATACGTGGTTGCGATTATTGATCGCGGTCAGCATTCTTTGTAATGAGAAATTAAAAACGATACGGATACGTACTAATTTAAAAAATCGAAGATCATTATGAAGACTAAAGCGATAGAAGAGTAATTAACTTTTTATAAAAATGAAAACGGAGAAGGGGATAGTAATCGTCTTATTGGAAGTATGTTATGGAATAATATTTTCTTATTCATTTTCAAAAGGTCTTAGAATGAGATCGATAGTAAACGAATTAGTATTCGTCTCGAGTTTAACTCGTTAAAGGCTACAATCGGTCGAATTAATCGATTGAAATTACGTTCCATTGTTACAACGTCGCGATTATGCGTCTGTAGTGATTCGATAATCAGATCGTAAGCATTAACAGTCACTGAGATCTATAAGAGACAAGTTTCGCTCTTTATTTGATTTCATCGATGTGATATCAACGAGAACGATCATAGAAAGTGAATATTTAATATTAAATTATCTTCTATTTAAACAGACGTCGTAGGATTCACTTTGACAATTTTTCAACTATCAATTAAAACAGCAATTTCCATAATAGTAAACAAATTATATAAAATATCTTGTTAAATATTTGACTCAGCCAATTTGTTGCTACAGTCAAGATTAAAATATTGTATTTTTTCTCTAAAGTTGTACAGCAAGTATACGTTCTTCAGGATGGTTATCACTTAGGACACTCCCTGTGGTCGTACCTAAAAACTAATAAAGAATACAAATGGACTTAGGTTTTGGCCAACATGGCGTATCATGTCGAAACTACTTTGCATGTTATTTATGCAATCGGCATTATCCCACTGTGTATTAATAGCAGATGCGATCTCGTAAAAATTTACCGGACGTCCCGTTCGTTACGTTCTTTGTTCGTTATGACGAAATGGAGTTCCCCTTGATTTCCTCATAAGCGATGGGAATAATTTGATATTTCATTCAATTTGGCACATACATATATACATACAACTTTGTTACGCGATATTATGGCACATTGTGATCTCGAAAGGTTCGCTATCGTGAAGGGATATCGCGCTGAGGAACAATTTTATTTTTTTTCTCTTTACTATGCGTTAAGTGTTACATAACAATGACATAAACACATCGAGTTAATATTACTTAGACGGGTTGAGAAGCTGCATCAAAGGATCAAGGTGAATTTTTATCTTCTAACTGGTTTCTCGTGTAACGGATATATTGTGTTACAAAAGTAATATTTCTTTTCTTTTTTTTTTCTTCTTACGATACAATGAACATAATTCTATGTGAATTATGTCGAGAATTCCTAAAAATAATCGTTTGTAATAGCAATATAAAATACGAAATATATTTTTTAAAAGATTTCTTGTTGCCCAATGAAATATAAAAATTTCTATCTAGAAACAGATTGTTAATATTATCCGAAATTTTATTATTAATAAACAATGGATATATATAAATATATTATTTTCTTTTACTTCGAAAAAAAAGAAACGAGATAATAATAAAGTCGTGGATTTTTAAAAAGGTCTTGCCAAAATTTATCGTAAGATCAAAAAGTCGGGATGAAAAATAACGGGGATACTATCGCATTGCGAGTAAACCATAAGTTTCTCATATAAGTGTTGGTATGGATCAAAATGACGGTTCCCGTCCTTCTGGGTAAACCGCAACTATCATCCTTTTCCTTCACTTTCTGTGTGGGTTATTCATCCGTGTGCGTAGTCCATCAAGTAGAGACAGTAGTATGTACCTACATATATACATACGTATATATCGTACTATACGTTAGTTGGTACGTGGGAGGACAAAGACTTGAATTTCTTACTCAACTTTGAGGGTCAAGTCGAGTAAAGAAGACATTCCTCTGCAATAAATCTATAGATATTTGCACATTTAAGATATATTAAAAATAATTTAATTTAATATTATTTAATTATATATATTTCAACCATAATCATTCTTTAATGAGAAACATTTATATTTTATAAAATTTAAATTTTTATTAAAGATATACAAATTGAAAATAGACAAAAAGATTTTTTTCTCTATGTGTTCATTATAATAACAAATGTATTATGAGATTACTATTAGATAGTCTATTGAAATATCGAGAACTCACATATTCTCTTGTATAAGTAATGTATTTTAAATGTTTCATTCTCCTTATTGCAATCAAAAATTTGTATTAAAAACATTTGTTTTATACTCAAGATATTAAGTAGTATCGATAGCCTCTTTATATAGGTACATAGAGTGTATTTTCATTCTCTAAGATAATTCCGGTGCGTGGGAGGACGAAGACATGAATTTCTTACTCAACTTTTGAGGGTCAAGTCGAGTAAAGAAGACATTCTTTTATATAGATTTACAATCCATACGTTTAATTCACGTTATTCTGTAGCTCGAATTGTTCCCACTATATTCATATTTAAGACAATGAAGTTTCTACATTTTTTTTCTTTACTTTATGTTTTTTCAATTCAATTCAATTAAACAATTCGTCAACTTTTATTTTATTTTATTTACAACACTTTATTTGCCTTTCTAATTTTATTATTGTTTTTCATTGATTTCATTCAAATTGTTAAATTTATGCACAATAAAGAAAAATGAAGTGGATTATAAAAGTTTACTATTTTCTATCAAACGATTAACTTTTTATAGTAGTCAAAGTTTCGATAAAGATAGATTGAAGTAATGCATTATGTTGGCTCTTCTGCGTATGTATCTTATTTTTCCACTATTACGGCAAACCACGGAAACGTTTTGTCAGTCCATTCTCAAGACGGATCACTCTTTAGCCAACCTCCAGTCGAGACATGCAACAAATGAGATTTTGCAACAGCGAAGAACGTTAAGACATACTGGATAAAATACCGAGTTGGTTCTACTTTTTTTTCTCAGATCTTGTCTTATTATCTTTCTTATTAATATTTAAACGCAAATACATTTTGATTTATCTCAGATCCGCCCTGATATTTTTAGGTGATTAGATTAAAAGAATTTAAAGAGTAATATAATATATATATAAAAAGAAAAAAATAGTTTCATACACAAAATTTCAAGTACATTATAATTTCTGATCTAGTCGAATTCATCTTATAATATTACAACTGTTATCAACTTTTGATATTTTTATGTAAATTACAAAAGAACGCATTTGAAAGATTTTTGAACTTTTACAGTTTGATAAGAAAAAAGTTAAAAGGAAAATATCTTGAACTTTTCTGTTTAGTTAATTAAAAAGGATAGATGCGTCCTTAACATTTTCAACATATGCATATCTTCTTCTGTCGTATAATCAAGCGTCGCTGCTATGATCGAGATTGTATTTTAACATATCTTGGGAGTTATGGTTGAAATAATGAGTCCCGCTCGACTGGCTATCGGTGCTACAGCACTGAATCATCGCTCGACTCGTTACTACTCATTGTCAGTAGTACTGCTCGATCGATTTAACGATCCTCCGATCACTATAAGATTAAATGTTTTATGAACAAAAGAAAAGTGATGGATACTAATAGATGATAATGCACAAGATAAAATGATAATATCAAAAAAAAGAAAAGTAAATAAAAAGCTGTCTATTTTGCAAAGTTGGAAATATTTACAAAATTACTAATTCGATTTGGATCAACGCAAACCCTACGAAATGCGAAAAAAGAAATTACAAAAATTGCCTTTCTTTTCTTTTTTTTTTGGATCATCTAGGTGTATGTAATCCAATTAAAATGGAATCGTTCACGGAGAGCAAAGGTGTTGGTTCAGTTAGATCGTAAAATAAAATTGGAAGTTACGAAGATGTATCGTAACTGCTTCCCTAGCGGCGGTGCACATGACGACCGAGAGCGCGTAATGCCACGGTGTGATGGGGCACCCAGATTCTTGGCAAAGAGTAGGTCATCTACGAACAGAGCGAAGTTTTCACTTTCATCGTGACCGAGGGAATACCTAGTTACATGAGGCGGCAGACAAAGGCATCGTCGGTTAGAAGAAGGCGGTTGGCTATGACACGCAGCTTCGACAGAAGATCGGATATTCATAACCTTCCATTCAATTCGCACGGCCGTGCGAATTCTACGTTCCACTTGGCCTCTTCCTCTTACTGTGAAAATATGATCACCCTATCGCTTGCGAACAGACTCGAATTATTCTCCGTGAACGATGAACGATCGCCTCGTTTCGTCGTTCCTTTTGGAGATCCTAAGTGATACCGATTTGACAGCTTTTACGACTTTATACCTGAATATATAGTTACATCGATCTTTTTTTCGATCCTTCTAATCTTATTAATAAACCGGAACACCCAGAGTACCGAATAATTATTTCTTACCCTCGAAAGTCGATACCTTATTCCATAATCGTAGAAGGATGAATCATACAGATTGAAAAATTCAACGAATTCGAAAATCGAATACAATTTTTTCCCCACCCAAAATTGGATTGATCAAATTAAGTAATGTCGGGATTTTTAATAGAAACATATTATCGCGTTGTTCATTTATATATTTATTATATCACTAATAAGTATCATAAACATCGGTCGATCTAATAATAAAATATGAATTAATTTCTCTTAAACGTGTCAAATCGATCGTGTATAAACGAGACGTATTGATTCGATGAAAGAATCGATTCTTTTCCGACATTTTAACCTTCGCCTGACCTTCTAATGATATCTCTAATTCGAAATATTCGTGAAAATAATTTGAAAGTGATATAAAGTTTATATCACTCTAAGATCGTTTTCATTACTTCAGCCCTGTTTTCTAACGACGTATAACGCCGTTAAAAGTCGTTTGATATGTCTATGAGAGACCTTTGTTTCACACCCTGCGATCAGCAATAAAGAACTGCATGACGTGATCTAACGTTGTACATTAAAAGCATTACTGTCGTGCTAAAACTTTACGCGCGATGATATTGCCTTTAAAACGAATAATAATCTTACATGGACATGAATGATAGCAATAAGAAAATATATACTTATGTATATACCAATAGATTACTATATGCACATACTTAAATAAATACATAGTATATATAAATATAGCTTTTATATAATATATTATTACATACTAAAGTATATTAATACATCATTAATATACAGTATCTAATGTATAGTGTATATATACTAAGATATTAATATATTAATATATTCATTCCACTTCAATAAATAGAATTCTCATTTCAATAAATAATATATTTATTACTATATTATTAATATAGTATTTCGAGTATATAGTATATAACATAAAAAAATCTTGAATACATTCAAGGCTATATATGATATATACGTAGGTACTTGTTAGTACATAGGTACTTGTAGCAGTTGCCATTCGTTAGATATACATACATATACGCATGTGTATATATTTGTACCTATACACGTACTAACGAAATTGCAATAATTTTTTAAAAATAAATATACTAGAACGGCATAATCGGTCGAATATAATAATTATGTATCTATAAGTATATACATATTTATGTATATGTATGTATAGGTAATACCTAGTAAGGAATAGGTGAAATTGACGATGAGTTAAAGGACTGTAAAAATATAAGATGCGAGAAAAGGTAATGACGAAGCGAAATGATCTATGGAGTAAATGATTTGAAACGCATTAGCCGTAATTTATGTGCACGTTTCATATTCATCTAACGAAATGATTCCTCTAGAAAATTATGCAAGAATATCGTACCTCGATAAAAAATTCGTACACACTTGAAAATGGAATGAATTTTGTAGCAGCTAAGTCTTAGAATTGTAAATAGAAAATAATTTGCTTGATTGGTCTTAGTAGAAATAAAAATTAAGAAATATATTCCTTTTAATATTTGCATCGAGTTTCTTTATAAAATTAAATATAATATGTTTCGTAACGAGCAAATATCTCATAGCTGGTTGAAATTACAAAAAAGTTCAGTAAGAGAGATTTGCACGGTTCTGAATCAGTTACAAAGTGCATCTAAAAAAATTTTCTTTTTTATTTGTGAAACTGTTAAGTTATGAAAGTCAACACAATTTTTTTTTTTTTGAATGGATACCTGTAATTTCTTTTTACGATTATTTATTTATATAATATTTATATAGTAGCGATCATTTGTAATCGAAATCATATGTGGTAAAAAATTACTACTATGGATCGTTAGCGATATAATCGGCATCTTAACGACTGACTAACAGATACATACTCTACTGTAATTCATACTTCATCCTATACAAATACATCATTTACAAATCATGCAGTCATGCATTTTGACGAGTTAGAGGTCAATGACCATGCTTGACGAAATCAACTTCAAAATATTATGCGATCTGACGAATGTTTTTTTGAAATTGTGATCGATCACTTCAATACTTAACATATGATTTTAATTATATACTTTATAAAAATACAAAAAAAAAAGGAAAGATGCATTTGAAGCTGATTCAAAGCGGTGCAAATTTTATTGCTGTTGTAATAAATTTTCTTGCAATTTTAACAAGCTTTGAGATACTTTCTTGGACATCTCTGAACGAACACCCTGTATATACCTATATAAATCCAATCATTATATTGGAATACATATTTTCCAACCATTTATGTCGTAATAATAATCATTAGCATTTGGTTACACACTGACCATAAGTATATTACGAAATTAAAGCGAATATTAAGGTGAGCAACGAGTACGAAGGAGTGAAAAAAGAATGAAAGAAGGCTCCTAGATATAAACTCGCTGTGCATTACATCACAACATCACCATGGGGATAGCATGTTCCTTTCGAATGTCTAGGCGAGCACCTCTTCTTAGGATCTCGCGATGCGAGGTGCATCTCTTTTCCTCGTATTTAGACCAGTCACTTACATAATAGGGGCCACGCAAGAGACGTACTACGATCTTGGAGCGGAGACTTTAAGGTTACGAGAACGAAATGTCACGAACGCTTCGAATAATGGGTGCAATGAGAGAGAAAGGATAGAAATAAGATTATAAGGACGTTCGTAATTTCGCGATGTTAATAAAATAAAGATTAAAATAAAGCTATGTTAGAAAATAATCGATCAAATAAAACATTTTCTCTTTTTCTTTTCTTTTTTTGATAAAACGTTTACCATTATATACGTAAAACGTAACGTATAATATAATCGTATAGTTTTATGTCATACATATAATACGTATAATACATTTACTATGGAATTGTTATTATGATTCTAATTAAAAATCGAAGGTTTAATTAATATATGAATGCATTCATACAGGCATTTACAAGCGAAAAAGCTTAAGGTTGAAGTTATAAATAATTTCAATCGAATCCATATTTATTTTCTAAAGAAACGGATAATCAATCAACTTTTTGTTTGCTCTTGAAATTGCAACTTGGGAGATTAATAGGGTTGTTCGTGTTACTATCACTGTGTATCGATTAGTTTCTTTATACATGATCAAAGTTAAATTATAAATTGATCTCGCAATTTGTTAGAACGTAGAGAGAGAGAGAGTGAGAAGATTCTTGGATATATTAGGTAAGAAATTCATAAAATTTAACAGCAATTTATCAACGGAACGGTTTAGAGACATTTGTGGGTTTACGTTATTTGAACTTATCGCATTGAATAATAAATGAATATTTGCCTCCTACCCCCTGGACATAACGGATTATGCAAATTACACGTAATGTTTCTACGACTTACTTAGAGTTTAAGATCGAAGAGAATGAAATGTCATGAATGTCCCGATCGACGTCCCAGACAATAAGACGCGTTGAGGAAGGACTGGTCGAAACGATGCGTTATGAAATTACTTAGTATTAATACGACGTTTAAACGAAAATAAGAAATTCGATCATTATTTTCGGTCATCAAGATATTCGCGATACAATACTTTGCCATCCCCAGAAGCTAGGTGTTAATGTCACGCACTTTGAAATCTAATAGAATCTGTTTCAACGAACCTTGATCTTTAAAGTCCTCCTTTGATCCGCGTGAAAGAACGCTTCTTTTCCATGTACCACAAGCGTAAACGTAGAAGACCTGCCTTCCTGCAAATATCAAAATGCTTCGAGATCAGTTTGATTTACAATAAGAAACTTCCGATAAAAAAAAAAATGGTTCCATGAACGTACGCGGGTTATAAGATATCGAGTATATTGTCGCACGATAGGTATATATCTTTTAGATTTTTAGTAATTCGATTTGAATAAATCGACGATTTTTACGGATTCTTTTTATAGATCAAAATAAAACACTACTTTATGTCGATTTGCTATGAAAATCTTATCAACGAAATGGATTCTACGTGTATAGTTGATAGTCGATATAAGTCGATAGAACCAATAGAATAGATGTAAATGTCGTTAGACACAAGGTAGATACAAGGGTAGATGACCGAAGGATCCGTTTGAAACTCAGAACGATCGTCTTATCTTTTTTTTGGGATCGCTGGTGTAAGTATAGCATTCTATTGTTGACCTTTCCAAGAGCAACAACGCCTGTGCTTGTGACTTTAGTCTTATAAAATCTGAGATTATTCCATGTATAAGAATTGGAGACTTATTTTCTAGCGCAAGTATAGTGTGGGAAAGGGTCGAACTGGAAACCAAGAGCGAGACTTAATGATGCAAACGCGACGTGAGATCGGAACGAGAATTAACGTTTGTTCTTTTATATATATGCTAAATATTAATTGAGATTTATGCATTATAAGTCACAATTGTGATCTTTTTTACTTAGCTAGGTACATATACTTATCTTATCAAAGCGTTTGTCGATACATCGCTATATTTGATATTTTTTGTAAACATAAAGAAAATTTATTGTTCGAAGAATATTTTCTATATAATTAGCGACATTAACATAGCGTAATGTATTTTACATTTCACCGATTGCGGAATTTGACTTGCAGTAATTTAGGTAGTTGCATTTAGGAAAATACTTATGCAAACAAAAGCGTTCTACTACCGACAACGGCGCTACGCGTCCTGAATATAAAGTTGAATATGTAGAAGTGCGACCGCTTGGAAATACCTCAGAGCTGCTAGACGAGGCATTTGCGATCATTTGCTACCTCTAGTATGCGGTTTAATGTCTTCGCTCTTCCTTTACGCGTTTTGTATATGTAAGATCTGAAGAAAATCGTTTAATCCGATCTCTCTTAGCTTCTCCAGAAATAATTTCAAGGCGCACCTATGTATTTACATATAATATCACATAAGTGTATATCTACATATCACACGTAATAAATGAAATGGATTTTCTTAGATAATCAACTGGACACAACTTGTTTTCCTTCGATTAACAAGAAAATCGCAAATTCCTTTGTCCACATACAATATATACGTGTGTATATATATATATATATATATATATATATATATATATATATATATATACACATATACATACATACACATACATACATAATATAAAATGTTTTCAAAATAAGAAATTTCTGAAAGTGTTTCCTTAATGGCAACGTTAGATTAACCGGTTGTATAAATCAAGTTGACCTATAATAAGCCTTTAATCTTACGTATCATCATTAGATCATGTTATCCTAAGATGCAAAGTACCAGTCTTATAGGACATAAAATATTGATATAGTAACGCGAATACCGTGGTAACCGGACGATAGAGTACCTGGGTAAAATAAACGAAGATGCTACCTGTATTGAAAAGGTGCTGGAAAAGTGAAGCTGTTCGTTAATCATAGACGCCGTTAAGAGCAATCTTAAGCAAATATTACGCGATTATCAAAACCTTGTACTGAGGCTATCTTCCTTCTTCGAGTTGTATGACAACTACAAAGAATATCGCCGCCATTCACCGATTTTAGTTTGACTTCGGCGTGGTCGCAATCTAAACTACCACTACTGTCTCACGTTTGATTGCAGAAGCGCACCAACCGGCACGACTTGCCCTCTCGCAAGTCCGATCTCTGCCAGGTTCTAAGACAAGGTAAGACATAGCAAGAACCAAGGGAGGTGCCCCTTCTTGCGTGGGCCTCTCTTCTCTTTCCATCACGTCTAAGAAACATCTTATTAGACCCACGCTATATAAACGCAATGCACCAGCATACCGGCCAGTTATATGCTGACTCTATTCGCAGCCGTGCCCGGACTGTAACAATACACTTATATTGCACAAGTGTAAATCGTAATCGTATCTGTGACCTAACGGAATTCCTACCGTAAGAGCATCGCATCGTATTCAAAAGAGAAAGAGAGCGAGAGAGAGAAAGAGAGGGAGAGAGAGAGAGAGAGAGAGAGAGAGAGAGAGAGAGAAAGATTTTAGAGTCGAATAAGACCTCCGAGAATGATTGATTGATCGATCGATTACTTCGTTCGAAGTTTGAATCGCTGGCACGAGTGTTCTCCCAAGTTTTTGGATTTATAATTCAAGTGCGCCCTTTAGCTTGTACGCATGTGAGATTGATCCTGCCGTTTGATTCTTTCCTTTATACTGTTTTATTTTATTTTATTTTACTTTTTTCTTTATTATTTTTTTTTTGTTTTTGTTTTTATATCGATATCAGTTATCATGGATAATCGAGCTGTGACGCTTTAGGTGGTACGTAGTGATCTCATTAGATTAATTCATTTTATTTTTTTTTCTTATTTTCTTTTTTTTTAATTTGCACTTTCTTTTTTTTCCAAGAGTGTACTTAATTCTTAATGCAATTAATAATCGACGAATTAATCGATAAAGTGAAAAAAAGTGGAATTCACAGGATGCCTGAAAAGTCCAATGAAAAAGTCAACATGATCGATCGATCGATCGATAAAAGATAAAAATACACTTTATATAATTATTTCGATATTCGGTGATGATTAGTTGGGAATCTTTAAAAGATTCAAATAATGAATGAATAATTATCGAAGGTTTTATTCAACTCGTTTAGAAGATAATTATCGATTTTCTCTATAATTATAAAATTATTCTATTTAAAATATAAATGATTATTAATTACTTTTCTCATTAACTTAGTTGCTACTATCTACTAGGATCATTTAATACTTGTTCCAACTACTTGTTTCATCGTTTTTTCAAGGTAGTCATCAATTCAAAACCGACGTCGTGGCATCGAAAGATGTATTATCTTCAGGTATGATAACTTTTGGATAATTACTATTGCTAAAATGTAAGACAAAAAACGATGTCTGCAATTGATAAAGAGAGTAGTTCTGACATCGTGTTTTAAGTAAATTATTATATTCATTATAGTCAGTTATTTTAAGTAAATTGTGAAATATTATTCGATAAATAATATTTCCACAATATTATATCAATGAATCTTTCTTTATTCGTGTATTTATAATTGAAAATATTTATGAATGAAAATACGAACGGTTATAGGAACATGGCAAGAGTAACATACATAATAAAATAATCGAGATCTCTGTTAATGATAATAATAAGAGGAAAAGCGACGAATATTTTTTATTCGATAACAGTTGTGTGTTCCTATAACAGAGGTAGAGTTACGTATGAATATTTTTTTAATGATGACACTGTCGAGTTTAATTACGAAAGTGGAGCATCGATCTTATAATAGGCGTTTCATGTCATGTTACGCCAAGAGCAATTATTATTTATTATGTATTTTCGCTTTATGTTTTCGCATTTCACTCTCTTTTCACGGCACATTATTATGTTTTTTTTTCTTTTTTTTTTTTTTTTTTTCTTATCGCTTAATCCCTGCTTTTTATTACATTATATATGTACCTATATCTTATTACTCTTAGATATTGTTTTATCAAATTACTACACCCACACATACACGTATATATATGTGTATATATGTATGACGTGTCTGACTATATTAAATAGAAAATTATTTTCACAGATAACGTTACTTTGGTTATCAATAGCCAATGTAATATGCGACTTACCACCGGGTACAAGACGTAATACTTATTTACCGCCCGAATCAACGAAAGGTTACTCGTATGAGAAGCCACCGATACCATTTTCAAAAACTCCAACTTTTCCTCCCCGACCAACGCCAACATTTTCGCCAACGAGAACGACTCCTCCCTTTAACACGATACCAACGAGACCTAATGTCCCTCCAACGCCAAGTAGACCATATCCTATTCCTGTAACAAAGCCACCAGGAAAATACCCTACGAGACCTCCAAATGGATATCCACCACCAGGACCAAGACCAACTCCAATATTTCCGGAACCGGGCAATAATGGGAATACAGTAGGTCCTGGAGTAAGTGAAAAGCTACTAGAACGAACTAATATCTTTTTTTTTTTAATGTTGTAACATTGTTGTTTTGTAATGTTGAAATAATATAATATTGTTTTCCTTTTTTTTGTGTGAAGAATAATTAACGCAATCCTGCTACATTGCAGCACGATCATCATCACCATGAGCCCGGTATGCCCTTCGATTTTAACTATGCAGTAAAAGAGGACGCCTTCGGAAACGACTATTCTCATAATGCCATCAGCGACGGGGATATTGTACGTGGTGAATATCGCGTGCAACTTCCGGATGGCAGAATGCAAATCGTACGGTATACGGCTGATTGGAAACATGGTTTTAGCGCACAGGTCTCTTACGATGGAGCCTCGCGTAATTTCAATAGAGGCTATTAAATTTTAGCGTTTTATAGAGATTTCTACGATTATTCCATGTTATCGTCGTTTCAAAATATTTTATAAATATCTGAAGCTGGCATTGAGAGAGAAAGAGAAAAAGAGAAAGAGAGAGAGAGAGAGAGAGAGAGAGAGAGAGAGAGAGAGAGAGAGAGAGAGAGAGAGAGAGAGAGGGAGAGAGAGAGAGAGAGAGAGGGAGAGAGAGAGAGAGAGAGAGAGAGAGAGAAAGAGTAATGTTTTTCGTGATTCGTATTAATCTTTCTTTTTATTATTTTCTTTTTTTTCTTAATCAAAATACGATCTTCTATACATCATTATTATAAGTTCAAAAAAAATATTCAGTTTTGTTAACTTATTTCAATTCTTATACGGCTGCAATTCGTTTAATTGCCCCAAAGATAATACTCGATTATTCGTAATTTATGAATGTTATTAGGGCATGATAATTTATTTTAACAATATATACGTATATGGTATGCATGTCACATTAATGTATACAAATTAAATACGTAATTTATAAAATGGAAAATATATTGAGGGTTAGGTTAGAAGATATAATACGATTTCAAAGTGACTTTATAATTATAAGATTATATAAAGATTTGTAACTTTAATCTATATAACGTTCTTGTTGAAAATCAGAATTTACTACACTTTCTACTTTGGAATAGAGATGTTTCTTTATTTCTTTTAATCCTCTTTAATTTTTGAGTTTATTTATCACGAGCTTTGTATGCATTTTAAATGTCGATCCATTAATAAATCAATTATATCTTTTCTTACTTTTACAACAGGATTATAAAAGGTACGTATATCAAATATTTCTTATTGATCTAATTTTCATTGAAAAAAATATAAATTGAAAAAATGATGCGTTATATCAATCCATATTTAATACATTTAAAATGCTTTTATTGATCTCGATGCGTTTTTTAAATATCGTATTTTTACTTACATCATTTGTATCCATCACAATGTGTTTGGATGCTTGTAATATAAAGTATATTTGTTTAAATTTAAACAAAACTCTATAAAGATAAACCAAATAAAATGAACAATAATCCTTTCAGAATATCACAGATGCATTTGTACTCAATATTTACTTCCTGGCTGAAGATGTCACTATCGAACTGTCTACCGCGAATCGATAATTCTTGTCATATCGATATGCAATGAAAATGGCGTGATAGACAAAAAGCAAATATAGTGATCTCTTCGTTGTATTATTGCATCAATATATATTTTTATATTTAATTAGCATTTCATACAAAAAGATTAATTTACATAGGTTTCCTCAACTTTTTATAACATCGACCGATTGTTACTTTTCTTTTAATTACATGCTCGACAGAAACGTTGCGTCTTTTTTATCGTACGTTGATATAGTAGGAATTTTTGATCATACACTCTCACCATTGCAAGCTTCTGATAATTGTCGTTTGGTATTATAACCCTTGATGCGTGGAATCATTTCCTTTCGTTACTATGGAAGAAAAATAAATGCGGCAAATTGATCTCATTATTGGTTTTGATCGAACGTGTGTGATTGTTCTACAAAATTAATATTAAAATAGTGAAATTGTTGTATAAACTAGTTTTTTAAGTTTTATAATGGCCCAACTTTTATCACGTGAATGATATTATATTGTAAAAAATATATAATGTTTCTTATTTTATCTTTTATTACGACACTATCACGTGTCTATCATATCATTCAGAAGTTACTTTTATTTCCTAGAAATAATTTTACTTTAAACGTGTTTAAATTGTAATATTTATTTAAGATATGAAAAAAAATTGAGCATTACGTACGTTATTTTATAATTTAACCTACAAATTGTACCGTAGCTATTGATTTATTCTTATATCAAATCCTATACTCATAATGAGATTCTATGTTTCCTATTGAAAAATGGTATGTACAGATATAAGAACTATTACAAATCCATTTTGCATGAATCTTGAATATTTAAAGATTCAATGATTCCAGAAACTAAACAATGAGAGGAGCCAGATGGTTCTATAAAGTAAACGCTATAAAAGAGCAATTATTTTCATCAAAAAATTTATTATACACCAATGTAGCCATATCAATTTCTCTTTCAGCTGTAGGAGATATTATAGAACAACACTATGAAATAATCAAGGTTTACTACATTTGATACAACCACCTAATAATTTTAAGTTTTATTTCACACAAAGCTTATACTTTACTTTTAGGGTGAATGGGAAAAATGGAGTCCAAGCAGAACAAGAAATATGGCCGTGAGTGGCATGTCCATTGGTATACTTTGCCATTACTGGTACAGATACTTGGATTCCAAGTTATCTGGACGCACTAGTAAAATTGTACTGAAAAAAGTAATTATTGATCAGTTTGTCTGTTCACCACTTTGTATAAGCATGTTTTTTTTAACATTAGCATTATTGGAAAGAAGTAATTTGTCAGAATTAAAAACTGAGATAGTAAATAAGGCACATAGATTGTACTTAGCAGAATGGGTAATATGGCCACCAGCACAGATCATTAACTTCTATTTTCTTCCAACTAAATACAGAGTTTTATATGATAATACTATATCTCTTGGCTATGACGTTTATACAAGTCATGTGAAACATGACAAAGATAACATAAAATGTTAACATAATTGTATTTATAAATAATTTTAATAATTGTTTAACACATAGCAATACTGAAGCAAAGAAATATTTAAAAAAATGTTGTTCTAGTTAGAAATGTATCTACTGAAATGACATTGTTGCATAATGAGTTTTCCTGCCAATAGGACTAGTATTGTATTATCTTATCTGAAATTGATGTATAAGATTTTCTAAGTAAGTGTCATTTGAAGCGGTATCTATAAATCATAATTAACAAGAGTAAACATATTATGAGAACATGTTCTTATAACTTTTAGGTATACAATTTGATAAGTGTAAAAAGATCATTTATTTTTTTATCTTTTATAAACAATATCTAAAAGTTTGTTGGTATTTTTAAATGGAATATTATAATTTTTAATTTCAATACTATAATGTAATAATTCATAAGTCATTCAAAAAAGATGGAATGCATATCAAAATTAAAATATAGGCATAAAAAAAAGAAAGAGAAAAAAAAATCACTCACGAAATCTTCAAGTTTGTCTTCATGGTAAAAATTCTTTAATCCTTATCAGATTCTACACAAAAAATCATAAGTTCTCATATGTTTTTTCTTATTTATTATAATTTAATGATTGTCTTTATCTTATTCGACACTTATTTAAGGATACTTTAACAACCTCGATAAATAAATAATACAATATATAGTAATAAAAACTCGAATTATGTAAAAGATAAAAGGAATTATATAAAAAAGTCAATATGTGTGAAAAATACACGTAAATAAAAGTGTGAATAAATTAAATAATTTGTTTCTCCCAAATTCCTGTTTTTTTTTTTTTTTTCTTAAAATATAGCAGTTGAAATGTTTTACATAGTCCGTCATATTATAATGTAATATTAATAAATATGATAAATTAACTGTGTATTACCCATTGTGTAAGATTCGAATTTGTACTCAGATACTGAATAATTCGAAATGTTCATGGAAAATAAAATGTATTGCATTCAGAACATTCCATCGTGTATTCCAATAGGTACTAATACAGCAATAAATAATAATAAGTTCCGAGCTACCAATCTCCAGTCATTTGGTACTGCATATGGTACCAACGTAATTGTCAATCTATGTATCTGTCAATAGAAAAAAGAAAATATAATAAATTCTGTAATACATGTAGGAATACTAATGTAGCAAATTGAAAGGAAGTACTACTTGCTTCATGGCTTGCACAAATGAAGATAAATGAAGTAATTAAAAGATTTAATACTGGAAACCTAGGTAGTAGTACTAATACACCATGTGAATCTGCAGCTAACCATATGTGACCTTGACCAACTAATGTTTCCAAGCTAATCCTACCTAATCCAGCTAGTAGGACGGAATGTTTTCCACGTAGTGCTAGTGAAGCATTTCGAAGTACAATATAGCCTACGATCTATAAATAAAATTAATATATATATATATAAATATATATAAATCATAGATAAGATTAAAATTAAAGAAATTTAAAGTATATGTAATATTACAGGTATAAAGGCCACATAAGAATGTATTTCTTCGCACTCGGATACCGAATAGCATAATATTGTAAAAGTAGTGTAAGCTACTAAAGAAATCAGTGCCAATACTGAAGATAATGCTGTTCCTGGTATATGATCTATCCTTTGTAAAGCTACAAGAGCAGCACCAAATGTAACACCCCATACAACGCTATATCTATCGACTCGCCATCTCGACCACCATTCTCGTATATCATCGTCAGTTGTAACGAATAATGCTTTCCAAGGTCGTGTAACAAATACTTTCTCAAAAAACACCTGAAATTACAAAAATAATAATTACATAAAAGAAGTACTTCTTTAACAATGTATTGTATAATTAGATTTAAATTAGTCATATAAAATATTTAAAGTAAAAAGTATTCTTACCTCTGACATATATAATACGGTAATTATTGATACTAAACCCAATAATTTTAAGGCAAGATAAAGTAATGTTCTTGGACCATATTCAGCTAAACTTCCAGAATATACTCTAGGAGGTAGCCATGCCAAAAAATAAATAACCAAAAACCAAAATGAAACCAATGGTACAAAATGATAAAATTGATAAGGTCTGTTCATACATAGACATAATGTTACGGTTAATAAATTATATCTGAACATGACCTAAAAAATAATTAGTTTTAAAAATTATTTCATTTGTATATTATAATGCAGAGTATAATTAAAAGTATTTCTTTACCTTGGCAAATCTGATGAGAGAAACATCACCTGTTTGCCAAAAATAGCAAAAATGTCCATATCCAGAAAGAAATAAATATGCAGAATTAATTAATCTTAAGTACATATAAATCGGTAAAACGTTTTTGGCACCAGTAACATGATATATAAGCACTACTGCTTGCATTAGACCTCTCCATTCATCTGTCTGTTCCCTATTTAATGCATTTGGTCCCCTTTCACAATGCTCAGTAAAAAATAATCCAAGAGCTAAGATATATCCAAGAGGGAGCCAGAAGCTAAATTCACTGTAATATTTATTCTCCTTCATGAAGAAATTTGTTCTGAATATAATATAAAAAAGAAAACAAAAAGGACAGTTTTAAAATTAAGTCTAGATAAATCCATTATATAATTATAAATATACCTGTCACACAAATAAAAGTATGCTAATATAGTAGATAAAATAGCCAAAGATGTGCTTAAGCTATAAAAGTCTTGCACTTGAGGTTGCTCTATTTGTACAACTTCAGAAGATTCTGTTTGTTCCGTATCTTTGGTTTCCTCTGTATCTACACTAAGGTATGAAACTTCTGATCGATGTTGGCAGAATCTTCTATACAACCAAACACTCCCACCAATTATTATACTATAACAGATTTTCAGTTATTCACTGTAGAAATATGATAAAAATATTAGTACTTACCATAGTGCTAAAATAGATAAAGTCAATAATTGCAAAGTTGTAGCTGATTCTGGATAGCTACAACAACTGCCATCATCAAAATTCATATGATTGTTACAATAAGTGTTCAGTAATATTTGAACTTTATGACGTAATGATAATGGACTAGCTAAGTATCCATCTGGACTTTGTTCCAATACACCTGCCCCAACAAGTCTACTACTCTCCCATATACGTACACTACTATGAGATAAAATCTACAAAATATATAATTTATTGTCAGCATGGTAAAATACTTAATATTATATTTCTTATTTTCACTCTCTTACTTCTATAGCTGCCTTATTACACACATTAATTTGTGTATTGTCTATCACTGATAATTGAGCTGGCAATCTTTCTTTCACTACAGGATCTTGCATCACCCACAATACTTGTGAATCTTTCTTAGCTAAAATATCTGCTGGCTGTACTAATCTTACAAGACCCATACTATAATCTGAATATAATTGCGTTTCACTAATATTATTTGCAAGAATATCAGCAGCTGCACAGCCTGCAATAATTAAACTAGGCGTTTCACCATTCTGTAAGAGCATACGATAAGTATATGATACTATTTAAATATTTTTCATCATGAACATTTATAATATATACTCGTTATACCATCCAATGCCTAAAGTCTTCTATCATAGTGTTATCCAATTTGGGTCTCCATAGGAACTGCATATGTAATTTCAATTGTGCATCATTAAAACTTAAATCTGAATTTTCTGGCAATTCAGTGAGATCTGATGCTTTTCCATCCACTACGAATTGTGATACAAAAGATTTGTAAATTTGTCTTATTCTAGCATCACCGGTAAATACAAAATGATTGTGATGACCCATAAAAGCCAAATATCTCATGCATCTCCTACTATCTCTAAAAAAATTATATATTTTCATTAATATAAGAGAAATATAAAACAATAATAGATATTACATCCTTACGTTTGTGTATAATGATGCATCATACAGCCGTAAGGTTGCCATTCTTTATCTCCTTTATATCTCCCTTCTGTTAATAACCATTTACAAGAATCGCTACCTTGAACACAGAAAAATACAATCTCTATTTTTAAGAGCATATCCATAAAAAATATAAAATAATGAAATTGTTAATGACTATATCTCTGATATATTTTCTTAAAAAATATGTATCTTTTAAAAATATATCTTTAAAATAGAATAATAAAATGAATAAAAATGTTACCATAAATAAGATGCATAACGCCATGGTAGAGTATAAAACAAACGACAAGTGCTGTTGCTAATTTTTTTGCACTTGCCACTGTTATCAAACTGATAAAATATTCCGCAGAAGTCATGTATAATTTCTTTCTTAATCACTTGGATGCATTTTATGATTATAACAAAAACATCAACTTAAACATTGCATTGAATTTAATAATTTAATACATAATGAATGTTGTCACTGTCATATCAATGTCGAGTTATAACTATCTTCAAGTGTAATGCATTAGGATGTGAATTAGTTTAATACAATCAAAAGCAATTTAAAATTGAAATAATATGAATATTATTGAACGATCAACAGTGTTCAATGACAATTTAATGATCAACCAAACTTTCAAATGTCATCACGTCATAGTACTACCGATTAGATTTTTTTTTCGTATTGTCTGATGTCGCGCTTAGATTCCTTAAGCTTCATTTACAATGTACGATAATAGCTTCATTGATAAATAGATGTATATATATAAAGTGACATAAAATCTATTTTTATAATCAAATATTTTTTATAACTAAATAAAATAAAATCAAAAATAGAATTTATAACTAAATATTTTATTGTTGAATAATAAAACTCTAGAAAAAGCAGATAATGATATATCATATTCATACTTTTTTTTTTAGCAAAATATGATTGAATATTGCATTTGTGTAATAACGAGTAATATAAAGATTTCCATTAAAAGAAATCGGTCTCAGTCAAAAAATTTATTAAATCTATAAATAGTAACATTTTTAGGTCAAATTAAGATATTATGGTATCTTTTTATGAAAGTGTATATATTTTTTTGTACACTAGATGGCGCGTCATTCCAAGACAGAAACGATGATATCAAAAAAATCTTGGTATCGTTTAGTTCTGGTTCGATGCCATTTTCAGCATCAATTTAAAATTAAAATGTGTAAAAATGTAAATGATGAAAGATAATAACATGTAATATATTTTCAGTTTGGTGTATTTACAAAATTAAGTATGAACATTTAAAAATCATTGAAAATATATACGAATCATTTGAAAGATTTGGTTTAAAATGTTTTTTAGACCAATGATTTGTAGTTAAATAGTAGATCAATGATTTATCTTTAAATAATTAAATCTCAAAGTTGATATATCTACAGTTTTATCGCTATGCGGAAGTTACTGTATTATTTTTGCGTTCGCGATAAATCTATAAAAATAATACAAATAAATGATAAATACAATTAATATATCTACCAGATAAAATCAATATGGCGGGACACTGTAAATTATCAAACTGCGATAATTAAAAAAAGATAGCCATTGTATCTACGTATTATTTATTTTTTTTATATGTAATTCATTTTTGCAACTATACTTGTTATTTTAAACATTAAAATATATTAATTAATTATATATATAATTATTCAAAATTAATAAAAAAAATATATATATATTGTAATTTTAAATTGAATAATTTTATTAGCTCTTTTATTATCAATAAAGACTGTATTTTTTTAATAATCATGATCGGGAAATAATAAATGTGATATTTCTAGCTTTAAAAATTATCGTTTTTTTTCTTCTCTTTCAGGAGGCAAAAATTGTATACATAAAAACAGAAATAAGCTTTTTTCTTGAAATGGTGATAATTATCGATACGGTAAGAAGTGATAATAAAAAGTGCATAATTTTTAAACCTTTTTCGAGTCAGTACATGAAAAGACATCGTGCGAGAAGATCGTTTCTTTAAAATATACTAATGAATGAGGAGAAAAAATTAAAATGTCATTGAATAATTTTAATATCGTACATACATCTAAAGAGAGTGAATTTACGGATAATCGCAATACCGAAAAGTCTTCATCTCGGAATTTTTTGACTTCAAAATTATCAGATAAGATTGATAATACGGTATTACTGAATTTTAATACAACAAGTAAAAATAATAAAAATGAACACTTGCGTCGAGTTACAAGTAGCAGTGATAATGAAGCACAAAATGGAATGATATTGAACGATGATTTAAACGATCGTTTCGAAGATCACTTAAGAAAAGAAACAATAGATGAAAAGCAAGAGACACGATTGTTTTCACAGAAGAATTATACTTTGACATTAATCGATGTAACGATTTGCACAATTACAATCGGACCATCTGTAGTCGGTTTTTGGAGAGGTGTATGGGGGCTAATGGATTTTCATCAAGAAATGTAAGAACGAAAATCACAAATTAGTAGGTTTAACAAAATTCTGTTCTATTCGTTTTATTCAAATAAATTTTTTTTTATTTAAAGATAATTCAATAAATAAATTTAATAAAAAAAAGAGAAAAACAAATTTTGTTTTAAAGTAGTCGTGTGCAACATATAAAAATATTCTAATAAATACGTGTAATTTTGCATTGTCAAATAACTTTTATTTTAATGATCAATTTGAATATAAATCAACATTTGTTTATATCGAAAGGTTTCCGTTTTGGCTATGTTTCACATTTGGCATACTGTTTCACATGATGTTTGCAGTGATGAAATATCAGCTTCATAATTATGTGAATAACAAGATAAAAAAGAATAGTTTGTTCAATCAAATACTATGTCAAATATTTAAGATCATTTATACTTTCGTATTTGGAATAATGTGCATAATACATTGGAGATATAGCTGGATCATACTCGACGAATATTTGCATATACATAAATTATGGTAAGTTTATTATTATTATCGTTTTCATATAGAAAATTGGCATATTTTATTTTTCTCTATAATATCTTGTAATTGAAAAGATGTAAGAATAAATAGAATAAGCAAAATAAATAAGCATAACAATGTTATTAGTCATATTATAGTATAGTTATGTAATAACCACCTGCAATATATATTATACGTACATAGACACACACGGATAGATGTATATACTTGAGAATACAAGATAGGTATAAGTTATATAACAGTTTTATTATCAATGAGAACATTGCAGAATATTTGTCAACTGAAATGATACCTTACGAAGAAATTTAACATTAAACAGGAAACAATAAAACGTGAGGTATATTTTAGCAAGAAATATGAAAATATGATAAACCTTATAAACTACTAAAAAAAAGTATTGAACAAAAAAAAATTATTTTCACTTAACTTGATGGAATAAAATAATCGCTTTTGTTATTAATTTGTTATTAATTATTCCAGTAATTTTGATTAATATTATAACATCTATTTTTTAATATAAATACACAAGATTTTTTATCGTTTTTTCTTTGTTTTTTATGTTACAGGATAAACGCAAGTTTAACGACGACATTTATAAGCGTCTTGGCAGGGCTGCGCTGTATACGAAATCTATTAGCACCGCCGTTTTACATAAATATCGACGACTATAATCGTCTTTTTTTATTTCCGACTTTATTCAAGCGAGTGAGTACAAAAAATTAGTATATATGTACCAATTAATGTTGAACCTAACATAGATATTACGAAATGCATTGCGCGTTGAATCGTTAAATCAAAATTAGATCTAATATAACTATAAAAATTTGACGAAGTATTATGACATATACGATGCAATACATTTATAGAATTAAAATGAGTCAGTCGTTGGTACTCAGATTATTCTATAAAAAAATGTTGTAATCTAAACGATCTTTCCTCGTTTCCTCTTTTCCTTTTTTTTTTCTTTTTTTCTTCTTTTTTTCCCCCCTGTATAGTCTTAATCAGTCCTCGATATGAATGGAGATTCCTTTCTGATACGATGATATGATAGCAATGTACAATATAGACAATTGCGCGATAAGACGGGAGAAGATGTATTTTCGAAAAAAAAGTACCGCGATAAATGATGATGAACGTGTAATTCTTCTTGGAAAAAAGACTATATTGATCGTCCATTACTTTATTTGCACTTTTGTAGATTTAATTGATTATATGTATTAAGTTTCGTCATAACGAACGTTATGAAGTGTATTGTGAAGTATATTTCTAAAGAACATGTGCGTTTACGGAGTATTTCCCCTGTACGGATGTGTCCGTATATAGATATAAGAGCAAATATTTCGCAATTGATTGAAATTATAAAAAAGTTTATCGAGAAAAATTTTGCACACGTTCTGAATCAGCTACGATGTGTACGCGTAAACATTAATTTTTTTTCTTTTATACTCATAATCTTTTCGAGTTATGAAGACGAAGATCAATGTATAGTTTCTTTTCTCCATTTTTTTTTTTTGAAGGATACTATAATTCTTTTTTTATATCCTAATTACGTGTAAATTATGATTTTTACAGCTTTTTTTTTTGGTATCTCTTAGAGAAACTTCGTTCGATCGGACAAATCATATATATACATAATATACGTGTAATGTATAACAAAAGTATGTACATCCTACGAGGGATGTGATTTCACGAACGTTTGTCATGACACACTTTCGTTTCTTCTCCAGTCTAGATTAAGACAAATTGAATAATGTGCAATAAAGTTATATGCCAGTGTATATTAAATATTAGAACTAACGTTCGAATAAACCATCGGATCAAAATATTTTTCTGTTCGAAACGATTAACGTCAAGTTTTCTTTTTTCTTTTTTTTTCTTTCATATTCGCGCAACAATCTCGAGTGATCCGCGCAAATTGTTTTGTCCTTTTAAAAATAATAGATAAACAATTGCCAATTAACTACGGTGAGAGACTAGGCGTTTCGATAAAGTCAAAGCTTGTTATTATTCAAGCAACAGTTATGGCATCAATCAAATTTTGTCAGTCGGGTGTCGCATGTCCAGCCTAAAATGACCGTACCATGCCGGCTCGTCAAAAAGTGACGAGCCAAGGTGAGAAGATTGTGGTAATCGAAGCTTGATTGGCAGACAAAAAGCCCTGACGATTAGCGACAACTTCGACGTGACAAAAGCCCGTGGAATTTGTTCGACAGGAAATTCTAGTTAAAAAAGATGAAGCTTCAAGGTGGCTCACGCGTGGTTTTGTCAAGTTGGTCACTTGATTTTTCAAATTTTTCCATTCGCTCGATTGCTCCCTCTCAATCTTTCTTTATCTCATTTCGATTTTGCTTATATTCCGTTTAAAAAAAGCTTTATCTTAAATATCACAATAAGTTCATTTCAAGAATATCGCAAGTTAAGTATCAGGATAAACCAGAAGTATTTTAGGGATAGCATCAGCACTTAAAAAAAATAGAAAACTGAGTTCAAATAAATATATACATGTATATTATGGTATTTAATTTTCAATAGAATTCTAATCTGCTATCTTTTTACTTTCATAACATATCTTCAAAGAAATGACCATCTTGCATGTGAATACAAGCCTGCAAACTATCAATGACTATTTCGTTCTCTCCATGTGTCCAGATGTTGAAACTTCTTTGTACTTGCTTATTTGATTCAGTTTCATTTATCTAACGAAAAAATTGTTGCGGCAAAATATACTATAATTCGAAAACAAAGTCTAGTATATTTTTTTTTATCATTTAACTATGCTGGAATCATCTCTAATTTCCACTTATTTCGGAATATCCTATATATCTAACAAAAATTTCACATTATAATTTTTATTAAAATTTGAATATTCTCTAAGAACACTCGATAATAATAAATTTATTATTAAATGGATAACATTTACTGCGCAGATGTTATATGATTACTTTATCAGATAATTAAATACAACTTTAATTGAAGATATTATAAACGAATTAATATAGCAGTAATTTATATATATTTCCGCAAACGATAATGGGATATATGAAAAGTGTATATAATTATTATTATATCTTATATTAAAAGTGATAGATTATCATTATATTTTATATTATATTATATATATATATATATGCAATATATTATATTTATTACGAATTTGATAACTAATATAATTTTTCGAAATTTACAAAAGGAATATTTCTATAAAAAAAATACGTGTATATACTTTTTTTATGCACATGTCTGCCCCGTATGTTATGCAACCCTTTGTACGATGAAGGATGTTAGGCACGTAGATACAGGCTAGTTGTGAGAGTGCTATATTGAACATTCTTAAGTGCGAAAACGCAATAGCGTTCTTTGAACTGAGATCGAAAACGTTGAACATCATCGTTTTGGGAACAGGCGTATCCATCCAATGATCTAATTCGTGATAGTGTATCGTAGATGGAACGATTATTACAGATACACGAGTGGGGGGTGTCGGTGTGCCTCGATGGTAAACTTGATGGAGAGGAGAGGACTATACTATTCTCCGTGTCGTAGTCCACACGAGAGTGTCGTTTACGATAATGTGAGAGTGTTGGTACTCGACGGTTGATAAAAGATAGCGGTGGCTAAACAGAAGTCAGTACTCACCCGCTTTCCGACCTGTCGATCGGCCGATCGTCGTCATAGTCTTTGGTGCTACCATAATTTCTCTTGAATACTTAAACACTCGGGATCGAAGTTGGTATATGTGGAAACGTTCGTAGTTTTCTTTTTTTCTTCTGTCACTCTCTCTCTCTCTCTCTCTCTACCTCACGCTTCCTCCCTCCTCCCTCGCCCATTCACCGCCACCCACCCAATTTTCAAAGACGACGATCCAAGTCTAATAATTTGCGGATTTCCTTTCAAGACTTTCTACGAATTCTCTCGTAGGATTTGTAGAAGAAAGGGGTTATAAAAGTAAGGGATGAGAGAGAAAAATTAGAGGTGTCATAGGTGGGATGATATTGAAGTGATCTCTATTAGACGGTGATATCGAGTGAAGATGTTTAGAGGACAGGATGCAAGAATCATTTATATTATTATCGATGGGAATCGCGTGATACATTGGCGTATAATCACGGCAAGATCTATTCGGAAAAACGATTGAGATGATTTTGGGATCGTCGATTGTATAGAGGAAGAAAGGTTAGAAGAAGAAAGAAAAGAGGAAAAAGAGGAGACACGATAAACGTGATAATCTCATAGGGACAATTTTAACGAATGAGTGGATAATAAAGAAGAATTAATTATTTCGACGAATAATGCGCGACCGTCGATTGGATGTAATTACGAAAAAGAGGATTCTCTTCGTTGTTTAATGAGAGACGAAAGAGTAAAAGAACAAATCATGCACGATGACAAACAGCGCGACTAGACTCGATCAAGATTGGATAAGGATGGTCGAATTACGTGCTGGTGTTGGTATGACGGGAGGATTGGACAGTCAATCGTCGAATCGGCTTCATTATATGATCCTAACGATCTTGGATACAATATTTTCGGCGATAGTAGCTGCACCAGCTGTGGTTGGTTATTGGAGAGGTACATGGGGTCTTAGCGACGCTTATCTCTACAGAGACGATCCAGTCTTCAGTAGTTTCGTCTCAGTAGCAATAGGATTTATCGGACTCTTCGTCTTTAGCATTACCCAACATCGTTTAAACGATCTTTTACATCCGGACAAGCATAGATTGTCCTATTACGCGGGATCAAGATTCTACACAGCTGTTTTTGGCTTTTGTTGCGTGAATGCATGGCGTGGCGCCTGGCAAGCCCTCGATCTTTACACTGAACTGATACCTAGCACCGTCTTCGCTACCACTGCGGTCAGTCTTTTGGCCCTCGCGATTATGCGTGCTATCAGAAACGTTTCCGCGCCGCCCTTTTCCCTTAGCCTCGATTCCTGTCCTGGATACTTCGAAGTGCAGACTATGTTTCGCGTAAATGTAAGTTTTCTTTTTTATTATTATTATTTCTTTTATATTTATTTATTATTATTATTCCGATAAATATTTGTTTGCGACGGTACCGCGGCCTTGATGTTTAGACAATTTATTATAAACTCGGTAAAATCGGAGTATAGTGTATATTATTTTAAAGATACTATGCTTCATTTACTACTGGTATTATTGGAAAATCGAAAGAACATTCTCGCGAGAATTTTCTGAAAATTTCTTACAAATGAATTAATTTTTTTTGTGACCCGATATTTGGTCGCGAGGTTTCTTATTCATTAATTTTTATTCTCTCGATACTTCTTTCTTCGACCCATTCATCTTATTTTATCATTTGATTCGACAGACGAATCATTCGGCTTGTTTTCGATTTGCGCAAAGCATAAATATACTTAAAGTTAACTCGTTGTTAAGATTGATCGTCAATCGATCATTCTTCTAACTTTAGATTGACGTTCGATCTTCGAATAAAAAATAAAGCGGATGAGATTAAACCGAGCCCTCTCCCGTCAAGGGGCGATTTGCTTAACGCGGTACAACGTGACACGTGCCGATAAGAATATGACAAAATACTTTCCGCTGAAATTGACAGTTCTATGACGAATCGAGGATTATTATTATATTAAAGCTATCAATTTCTTCTCAACGGTGTTAATAAATTACAAACATGTAGAGGTTCTGTCTAAGTGATAAAACGAAATAAGTTACGTATACATATATATTGTTACGTAGACACACATTGTTCCCTATTTGATCGCAATGATTAAACAAATTATCATCTTAATTCGTGTGATAAAGTGCACACGAGTCATATTATATCTCTTTTATACCATTAATCTTATAAACAGTCCGTTTGCTCAATGAACATTGTCCATGAGCAATTCCTTTTAAGAGTTCAACGAGCGGACTTTTGGTTATTCGATGACACGTAACTGAAATCTAAAGAAAGTTGTAATGAATATTTTATTTTATTTATTATAATATTTTTTATACGATAATTCATAATAATCTTGTTCATTTATTTTCTTTCTCTTACTCTTTTTCTCTCTCTTTCCATTTTTCTATAAAATTATTGGTCAAGTTGAAACAATGTCACATTACTTATTATTAATCAAACGTATTGCAAGTATCGACGTGATAAAAAATAACAAGTGTGGATTTAAAGTAATATATAGGGATCACTTTGATAGTGGCCGATGAAAATTATAGAAGATTTTTCTACTATTGAGAAAATGGTCGCGAACGCTGAATTTTTGCATATCCTACAAGCGCTTGAGGTTCCACATCGTTCACGCATAAGCACAGTTTCCGGCTATCTCCCCCGATCGTGATCAGTATTGCGCTTATGATCCATACAGGCAGAGGCATAACGTTCAAGCATAAGTAAATGCATTTACGCTATCTACTCGTATAAATTTCTGTTATCATCGATAGGAAGGATTTAATAGGTTTCGATGGTTCTTTCATCTTTTCGTTTCTAACATCGAAACACGATCGTTTCAAAAATAGTTCGATAAGTCCGTCTGCGAATATGTTTTATCATTTTCTTTCCCCCCTCCCTCCCATTAATAAAACCAAACAGAAATAAATTTATCTTCCAAAAGAGAATTAGAAATGAAAGATTAGAAGGCTTCTCCAAGAAACTGGCATTTGAACGGGCAAGTCGTATTTCACTCTTTTCAAGATAGGAGTCGATTCAATTTGGCTAATGGCTAAATTGGAGATCAACGTCAGTTAAGTTTCATCGAGAGTTACAGTCGACGTTTACGGAATTATTGTTCTACCGTCTCGAACATCCTATCGAATAACATTATCTTCCTTCGACTTGATTTTCAGGAGAATTTTAATTATCTTATATAATATATTAATTAAATTATTATTTATTAGTATATATTATATATTTTTTTTAATCGTATGCGACGATTATTCAGCAATGATCAATGATTTGAATTGAAAGTATTGATAATGATCGATACATTCTTCCATCTTCGTAATCTAACATAGCTCTATTGTTTTCTCGAATGTCGCAGTTACCACTTTATCTTTTTCTGAAAGAAAATTCCAAGTTCGTTTTGCCAAATGTACGCTTTTGCAAATTTTCATTTCTATCTATGTCTTCTTTTCTATAGTAACCTAACTCTATAGTATCGATATCATCTTTATCGATCGGGCGCAAACTGATTTGAGCAGCGCGTGTCAGAAATCGCTTTGTAGAAATCTCCTCACGAAGACTTGCTTTTTTTCTTTTTTTTTCAGTTTTCTCCGCTTCGACCTTCTGCCGCTTGATTCGAATGGTTTTCATGGCGACCCACCATATACGAAGTCGAAGACAATTCACGAACTTCTAGCGGCAAAGGTATTTCTTTGCTTAGCTATTCAGAATTACCTGTTCAAAAATGATCTTCTATCTCTGCTTCTTCTTTTTTCTTTTCTTTTTTTTTCTTTCTTTCCATTTATCGTAATATTTTTATCGTCGAATCCCAAATGTATGGCTTATCTTCTTCCACGGCGTATGCATAATTTGAAATGAATTTATTTTTCAAAACGACAAAAAAAGAAAGATGATGCTCAAATCAGGGTGTTGTTCCTCTAACGTATCATTTGTTTTCACGTTTTAAAACCGTCTTTATTTATTTGATGAATATTTTATTAAATTAATGATAAGTATTTTGTAAAACGAATGATCAGTATAAATATAATTAAGTGTCAAGGATTGTGTCAAAGTTGCGACGAATTATTATATTTAGAAATATTTGAATTAAAATATTAACAGTTTTTCTATTAATCTTTTCTATTTTTAATAATATCCATTGACCATTTATATCACGTAATGGTCATTTTAAATTTCGTCATCAGTTATATCCTACGATATATAAAAAAGGAAAGATGTCTTCCTTTTTGCAAATATTTATTAGCTAAAATTCATCTATTAATTTACGTATTATATATTTTTAATGTTTGAGTAATTAAATGTGTACACATACACATATATATAATAATTAAATATATTATATAATAGATATAGTAATCAAGTATATTATATAATAAAATAATTAAATTATATAACATACTTTTGTATGCTTACAGAATACGAGGGGCTGGTCGTTGTACTTACTTGATTGTGCGTTTAGCGTTGGTGTCGTCGGTACACTAGTTGTGTTTGTCTGGAGAGGAGTCTGGATCCTCTTTGATCTCTATCTTCTTCCAGAAGATCGGGAATACTCTGCTCTAGGTTCTCTCGTAAGTATTGGCAATTAAATAATCAATTTACTTATATGTAATAAGATATATAGTGTATAATAAAAGATATAGACAAATTGCAGAAATTAGAATCCACCTAAAAATCGATAAGTTAATGATTAGCTCTAATCGAAATATACACTGGTGCAACATAACATGTTTCGTCTGTTTTTCTCTTTTCGTTTATAATATATATAATAATATTTTTAAGTAGATAAGGATATGGCAATAGATCGGTCTAATCTAATCTACAAAGTATTTAACAATGATAATCTACTGTTTTATCTTTTTTGTTTGTTGGGTTTTTTGTTCAGTAATGACCTGCTTAAGATAATATAAAAATAGGACATATGCATTAATTGCATGATTTGCAGAATATAATCGCCAATACAATTCTTTCTTTTTCCTTTTTTTTTTTTTCTTTAGTCAGGTAGTCAGTAATATATATGATTCAGCAAATTTTGTATTATTAAAAGAATATATAAAAATCTAATTGTAAACTTAAGAGTATTTGTTGAGACATATTGTGTAATTTTCTTGCAATAATCTTATCAATTTTTTCTTGAAATATAATTATTTCTGCATAAGGACAAACGAAATATTTAATACGATCGTATTAGAGACGAACCACTTTGTGTATTAACGATATTGCATCTAGCGTAAATGTAGGAATTTTGTTAAAAAACAAAAACAAAAAAATATAGATGACTAAAAAATAAAGTAATTATTTAACACCATTGTGATGTGTCATCAAAATAGAAAAGTCATTATAATTTGCATAGATATGTATATATCTTTCTTCTGTAATTTGTTTTAAAGAATTATTTATACATATAATATATAAATGATTCATTCATAGGCAATCGGCTACATAATAGTAGTCGTAACGTTTAGCTTACAACCCTTGATGCGCTACGTCTGCGCTCGTTTGGAAGGTCTCGCTCGTCTGATAGCAGCCGATGCCTTTCTCCTTCTTAGTTTCCTAGGAACCGTCAATGTTTGGCGCGGTATTTGGAACTTATTAGATCTATGGCTTCTGCCGAATAATTTAGTACTCTCTTGCTGGATAACATCCGTAGGTTGCTTCGTCTTTCTCCTACTACTCAATTGCAGTAACTCCATTCTCGTTCGTGGTGTTTACATTGACGCCGAGGAGGAAGAGGGCAAATGCGTTATCTTTCCTTGTCATTATCTTCGACTCTTTTTCAAGGTTGGTTTTTATTCTTTTTTCTTCTTTTCTTTTTTTTTAACGCGTTTAAAATAAAAGAACACGTCGACGTTTAATATGATTTCCTAAAAGAAGTTAAATCGTATGAACAAATTTTATTTGATTACTTTCGACTTATTCTTTTTCGTGTATTATACAACAGGATCACTGTTAGGAAATATTTTGTAGATCTGTTTCAAATTCTCTCTCTTTCTCTTTCTCTGAAAATTACAAAATAATTTTAATCACGTTAAAACACATTTTCAGATCGAACGTGAGAAAAAGGAAGCCAGAAGGCGAAATCTTTTGAACGCGTCCAAGGATTTCGCTTCTTGTACCGATGGAACCGGCAAGGATGCTGAGAACGGAGCTCTACTTCAGAATAGTACATCGACTACGATCATTCCAGGAAATCCCGAATCTCTCGTATAAGATTACTGCCAATCCATTGAATGCGTTCGTAGGGAAGAAGGTACATATTCACTCGTGAAAGCCGCAATACCGTGATCTTCTTTTAAATCTCTCCAACCCTTAAATGTCGTCTTTGCCAATGTTGATTTTTACGTAGGCGACATGTTCAGAATCAAAAGGATCAATAATATGAACCAAATTGGAAATAAGGTTGTATTGGATTTACGCTTAATAGAAATGTACAAGCCTAGGAAAAATGCTTTCAGTGCTTTCTTTTATAACGTCTACGTAATATCAATCCAACTAACCAAGTGAAGAAAATTGGAATGAAAATAGAGAAAGAAAGAGGAGGACGATTTGTAAAAAAAAAAAGAAAAGTATTAACAGCAACTAAAACAATCGTTAACCTCGTCAAGAAGAAAGTAAAAGGGAACGGAGAAGGAAAGTGTGAACATTGTAAATTAAATGCGAGCGGCTGTGAACGACGTTAATAATAAAATGTTCGTATGAATGAATACTCGTCGTAAAGTTTGTCAAATGCACAATACTCCATTGTAAATTGTTATTATTAACACGATTAAGAAACGTGTCATTTGAATGAATTTTTTTCTTGCACGTTAATTATAATGACGAAACAATAATATGCATTCCTCGATTATTTCGTATTGAAATATCGATGAATATAGAATAAATTGGAAAATAAATCATCTCAAAATTATTACATGTTTACGTATATTAATCCTCTAAAAAGTCGGAAGGCTCTGCCGAATGTTCTCTTTAAATTTATCCAATGATTGCTCGTTTTTAAGTGAGTATTATAAAAGCAAATACAGTCAATCATTGAGGGTTAATCGTGTCAGCACGAATACTTTCAATCCAACTTTACACAGATCACTGCGTCTCATTGTTTATTTTTTCAATGATATTTAAAAACAAATCGATGATCGTCTTTAAAGATTATTTAAATGAATATATTTAAATAATAGTTCCTTCATCAGATCGGATCCTAATCGTTTGATTTAAAAAAAAATCATTAAAAATTTTCCATACTTCGTTTAAACGTAGTCCGGAATATCAGAGAAAAAAAAAGACTTTTGTTCCAATTAATTTTCATAACGAGCAACCTATCCAATACCCCCAAATGGAAGACCTTGAATAGACCAGTGGTAATAGATTGCATACGATCATTATAAATAGATCCTAACCCCTTCTCCCGTCGTATCCTGTACTCACATACGATTTCTACTCTTGCACGGCAATTACTACGTCACGGCTTAATAATAATTAATTAACTGATATAATGACGGAACAATGGGATGGCGGGCAAGTCAATGGGAAGTGCTTAGTTCCACAATGAATGACTGCCCTCCTGGCCTACATTTAATATTTATGCAATATACGGTATAATACAACAATTGGCGCTTTTGATTTTTTATTGTCACTTTCTTTATAATCACTATTAGCAAATTCCTTAATCAAAGTAATCTTATTTTATTGGATGATCCATTGATAGATCGTTTCTGCTCGAAAAAAAAGAAAAAAGAAAGAAGTTAAACGAAAGAATTTGAGAAAGATCTGAAAGACAGATTGATTGTCAGATAGGTCTATCATATTATTTAGTATCTTTGATTATTACTGATAATTCTTCTCTAAATCAATTCGTTCTAATCCTTTATCTCTAAATTGAAAACTCATATGTCTCATAGATGCATATGTTAAGAAATATATATCGTTGTTGTACAATTATAATCTTTTCCTTTGTAAAAATTATTTTCTCAACTTTATCGAGTACCTTTTGCGTTATAATAATAATGTATATTTTTAAATGAATATATATATTTGTTATAAAGAGAAATAATAATATTAATTAATATGACAAATCTCTCTTATTAACGAGTAACAAACGTATCTCCAACAAAGAACTTTCTGCAAGAAGCCAATTATAGAAATTCTCTTTCTGTATATATATATATATATATATATATATATATATATATATATATATATATATATATATATATATTAATATACATTTTGAAGATACAACAAGCGTCGGTATCAAGACTCTAACAATAATATACATATATCGGGTATAAATCTAAAACAGGAAGCCTGAATACCTCGGTTATATTTTATTTTAGTGATAAAGACAAAATAAATTATTCCGAAAGAATATGTATTTTATTTAAAGGGGATGATATGCAATAAGGATCAAAACTTCTACCTGAATATTATATTTTTCAAAATATTCAAATTATTAGAACGATGATCTTTTTCACAAAATTTATCTTGATTTATTTTAACAAATTAAAATCAAGTTCAGAAATGTCGTAGATCTTTATATTTTGAGAAACATGACTCCCAAGTAAAAATATTCGATCTTCTTCCAATGAATCATAATTCATCATGAGAAATTAGTTTTTATCATTAAAAGTAATCGAGATATTTGCAACATCAGTTTTAAATGACACGCTCGGTATATAGCTTAAGATTAATCAGTCTATCTTACATATTAACGAGGTTGTCGGCCTCGATAAGCTATTTTGTATAAATTACAACGTGTTCGTAAGTGGATCTTCGCGAAATGGGTTAGGATGATGGCGGAGATGGGAGAAATTAAGGGTGGATGGATGTTCAATCACGTGAAAAGAAAAAGGAAAGACAAAAAAGAAAGAAAAATAAGAAAAAAAAAGAAATCAATAGAAAGCCGTATCGGTGTGATCGAGGGACGACTATTTATCGATCGATTCTCGATGCAATTCGCGAAGAGTGGGGAAATCTATTTGAGGCGTCTCAGCGGCGACGTGCAACGAGAATCGGTTAAAGTTAAAGAGTCGCCTCGTGGTTGTAAAAGGTGAAGGAGTGCGTTCGCGAACGAAAGATAAGCTAACGTAAGAAAAGAACTACGCGGAAGTTATAATCGCGGGCGATTTTTTAGCTGAATCGTATTTAAATAGTATCAAATAAATTGCTAAATCGAAAACGAAACGAAAGAAAGATTACAACGAACGAAATTAGGAGCGAATTTTGAAGAACAAGTGCCGTTTACGAATATAATTTTTTACGAATCTAATTTATAGAAAATTTTATATACCGGACATAATCCGTATTATTATAAAGCAAAATGCCATCGGACGATCCCCTTCGCAACGAACCATTGGTTTCAGTTGAATTCGAAGTATTTGGTAAAGTTCAAGGTAAGAATTGTAAATTAATTACTAAGGAAATCTATTCGTTCGTCCGCGTATTTTTAATGAAATCGATTTTCTAAGTTATCAATTAATGATCTTTGCAAATTAATATTATGTGCAACGAAAAAGCTCTATTTGTTCTTCTTTGCTCTGCTTTGTTTTTTATGAATAAAAAATAAATTATAAAGCTGTATACTGAAATTGAATATTTTTCTCGTCGATAAAATGATACATAAAAATTCGTCTATCGTTTACGAAACGTTTACGATCGTATGTAACATATAATTACGTTTCAATATTGGTATCTGTCTACGAAACAGTTCGATCTTAGATAGATCAATTTGTTACAAAAAATATACCGAGTTGTTCTGCAATTGCCTCGATCTCAACCCCAAAGAATAGTCTCGATTTTCGATGACTCGTCTTTGCGTTTGTGTTTAGAAAGGGTATAACGATTGAAAACGATCCAATCTAAGAACACGTAAGAAATTTCTATTGTCTTTCGACTTTTTTCTTCTTTCGTCATCCTTAATAAAAAAGATCGAGACGAATTCAACGACCTAAGAGACGAGGTAACGCTAGAGAATAAATGAATAGTCGGATATGGCCACTTGTCTCGTGACTAAGCGGACAGAACGATACTTTGCCGTGTATCGCGTTAACTAGGTCTTTATCTTCGCTGTAGCATTAATGATAAGAGACGAAGAAAGGAATGGGATATCTATTTACATCGATGTAAAATTTCTTTCATTTTTCGAAGGCATTAATTCGACTTAAAATTACAAAATAATGAACAAGAACATTCGTTCTCCCATGATACTCAAGAATAATAATATGTAACAATCAATTACAGGTGTATATTTTCCTAAATACGTGAGGGATCTATGTCTGCAGCTTGGAATCTGTGGTTGGGTTAAAAACAGTAAAACAGGGACGATCCTTGGAAAGATGCAAGGACCTCGTGCGCTTGTCGATCAGATGTAAGTTTACTCCAGTTTTAATGAAAAGATTTTAGAAAAAGTATGTGTGTATGGGGGATGACGATTAAATCTAAAGGATATATAAAAATGTATATTTATATAAAAACTTTTGTCTCTTTGCCATGGGCAAGGAATATTTTACGATATACTTTTAACTTATCGTACCCCATAATATTTTCAAGTTCACCTTAAAATCCTAGTATCAAGCAATCGTGGTTTCTTTTATAAATACGAATTTTCCATGAGATTTAGAAGAACGCGAAGCACTCTTGACGGTAATGAAATATCACATCGTTAGGTGAAAATTCTTTACTAGAAGGTCCATTTTAATCGGAAGTGCGGACGTCATCGCCCGTGGCACCAATTAATTATCTGGATCAGATCTTGCTGCCAAAGGCACGCGTGCTATAATAGCTGTAGGAGCTTGTTACCCCATACCATGGGTCGACTCGATTCTCTGTCATTCGTCTTCAGCTATGTATGTCGCATAGAACGCACAGTGTCATCTTGGTTCAACGAAGGTAGTCCTTCAAGGTTACTACTGCCCTTGAAATACGGTCATTCGACGTCTTCTTTCTTTTTCTTTTTCATTGGCGCGCATCTATTAATCTTTTTTTAATTTTTTTGGTAACTCGATTTTTAATAAACGATACGATTAAATGACGTATGGAAAGAATATATTTGCATAGATAATTAATGTTAATAATATTAAATTGATAGAATATCAAAAGACATGAACGTTCTTAGATCGCGAAATTGATGATTTATCCGTAAAACATGTGAATGATTAAATGGTAATTCAAAAAGTTTTTCGATTGACGCAATTCTTTTTTGTGTGGATCCTTAAATGCGATGAGACAATACGAATCTAACAACCTGTGACCTTAGTTGTGAATTAGCGAATAACGAGCATTAGGTCAAAGACTGACTTTAATGATGATTTAATGAAGTAATAGCTTAGACTAGTGCCTGGTAACCTTCTTCTTCGTAACCGTCAAAATAAGCGATGACCATTGTCAATTTCATTTATACTTATTTTACTTTCACGATCTATTCACGGTCTCTCGATTTTTGTCTTTTTCTTCTTCATTTTTTTTTTTTTATTTGCTATTTTAATTTCAACCAAGGAACGATTAAATCTGACATGTTGCTCGTGACAGCTCTCTCTCTATATATATATTATATATCGTTCTTTGTGTAATAAACAGGTGTAGTTATTTTTGGTAAGTACTTATATGCATCATTCATTTTACCTGTTTATCAATGTACGTGATGCGATACAATGTCTGTACGAATCGAAGCTGGGTCTAATTTGATAGCTAAGAATAATTTCGAGGCCCTTGAAGGTGTTATAACACGTATAGACTACTTGTACCAGAGACACGTGCTCGATGACGAGAGTTCATTTCAACGGCCAATTGGCGTCACGGCAAATGTCTGTACAACGTTCTATTTAACTGATGATAGACTTTAGTCGTAATTTGATTGTGATTTGAAATAATTTCCTTCCGCTTCAATATAAATCGTTCCTAGTCTGTTATATGTCGATATATTATTTCAATATAGATAGATATATAATTTGTTTTTTTTTAATTTTTTAGTTTACTTTTATTATCGTTAATTGTTATTACTGTTTCTTTATTCACATTTTATTCATAGGTCACAGTGGCTATCAACGGTAGGAAGTCCTGGAAGTGAAATTGACCATTGCGAATTTACAATGTGGGAGAACGTCACGAGACCGCAATATAAAGGTTTTGCCATACGTTTTTGAAAAGAAAAAAAAAAAAAAAAGCAGAGAAAACACAATTCAACAAAACAATTCATTTATTTTTATATGTAATATGAAATTCTACTTCGCGAAATAATGAATGTAATGTTTGATGATTTATAATGGGGCATTTGTGTATGTATGAATGTAAATAGGTATGTACATGTCAGTTATAAACACTCTATAAAAATATGTAAATATGAAGTATCAATTAAGAGTCTTAAATAAAATAAGTATAAAAAAATGTGATTCTATGATTTTACTTTCATCGTTTTTAATTTATTTTATAATTAACAATACATTTTACTTTTTATAGTTTTATCGATTTCATACTTTATTCATTTAATTTTACGAAGAGCGCGCCTGTCAGTCAAAGTAATTAAAGCGCATGTATCTAGATGGCGTATCGTATAATGAATTTTTTAAATTTCTAAGAATGATTTTCCCGCTATAAATGAAAGATTTTATTTACATTCTAAAATCAATGGTAATAATATATTAATTATTCTTATTACCGTTCTATGTTCCCTGGAAAATTTTAAGATTTTAAAATTTTTTTGTTCTTGTCATGGTTTTTTCAATTTTCTCTTCTGTCCTTTGTATCAATTGTTTCATTATATTTTGGATCTTAGGATATAGGAATCATGTTATAAATTATGAACAATTTTGTGGAAAACCTCTATTTCTTTAATTTTTGTACAGACTATATGGTACTACAATGACTTAGATTATATATATATATATATTAATATAACCTGAATAAGAAACAGCTATTTTACAAGAAAAAAATAACATTTAATATAACATTATATATGTAATAGTCGAATACAGATCCATTATCAAACTATATATATATGTAGTATAATAGACATATATGTATATATGTGTATATATATATATATTTAGGTCGCTTAAGTTTGATTTTAGAAGCCATTCTTTTATAAAGAAGTATGGAAATCGATAAAATGAATAAATTATGTTGGTAATAAATCTTAAAAAATTCACTTTACTTTTTCAGATACAGTATTTAAACTCGTGTATATATAATAATTTTTGAAATATTGTAAAAAACTTTATCATTAGTAGATAATAATACAATCTGTGAATAAGTCTTTTTTAAATTGAAATCTTTATCATAAATTTTTTTGCAAATATGAAGCACATTATTATCAGACTATATTAATATTTTTAACAAATTATTATATTTATCTTTTTCTTTTACTTACACACATTATAAGATCGTTTAAAATTATTTAAATTAGAATTCAGAATAAATGTGTTAATAATAATATTTTAGGTTAAGCTCTTTAAATTAATAGAATAAATATGAACACTATTGGCGGGTTTGCCATAAGGAAGAAAATTGTTGTAAAAATGTTGCAGCTACGTTTTGATTTCTGTTTCAACAAGAAACATAATAAGATTATTTGCACTATAATCACAGTATATCACTCTAAAATATAACGGTTTATTATTTATAGCTGGCATAAACCATCTTTACTCGTTCAGTTGTTAAGAGAATATTAATAATAACTAATGAGAAACACACAATATATGAGATAAGTGGTTTCTTCAGTTAAAATACATATATAATAGTTTAATATAAATGCAATATATAAGAATTCTGAAATATTCAGAAAATGTAGGTAGTAAAGAGATCAAAGTGATAACTATATATTCTCTATATTGTGCATTTCCTTAAATTCTCTTTGGAAATAGATAGAACTATATTTTATATTATAACAATACGTAGGATTCATTTATAAAAAGCTTAAATTAGCACTTAATGTAAAGCAGGCCATGATAAAATTTGTCCTTTATAACATCATCATTTAAAAATAGTAGCCAACAAGGCGCAATGCGGAGTGTAAAACTTCAGTAGTTACATCATAAACTTTTGTCCTCTCAAAAACGTACACATGATTTGCACTTTGCAAGTGTGTACCTAACAGACTATACTATATAGTTCTACTCTTATCTATGCAAAGATCTACATCAATACTACGAGATATTAATCATTGTCCATTATTGTAGATTGTTTATGAGGTATCTCTTTCAATTCAGACTCATCAACATAATTAGCTTTGGAATTTTTTTCTTCTGTAGATTTAACGCACTATAATGATAAATCGAATATTAGCTAGATTCTAATTTTAGTCGAATATATCCATCTATTAATAAAAACAGATATATCTTATTTCACAAACATGTTATAATTTATAAACTTACATCCTCTATTCGTATTCGTGGTGCTGTTATCTGTTCTGGAAAGTGCCATGGTTTATAATTTGGGTTATTTTGGACCTTCCAATCTAGATATCCCAAAGCAGCCTTATGTAACTTTTTCACCATCTGTTTCAATTTGAATAAATTATTTATAATTGAATGATTTATTATGATAAAAAAATATTTTACCTTTGGGGCAAATATTTGAGTAACTTTATTCATTAACCATACAGGTATTTTTCCATGTGGATCTGTATGAGATACGTAACCCAATTCTGAACCATCTCCATTTCGGGAAGGCCTTACAATATAACCTTCAATATTTTATTTAATTATACATATGACAAGTGATGAATTTTATGATAAAAATTGATAAAACTGTACCTGTCAAATAAGATGTTGCTCTAATAAAATGTTTTCTAGGTGGGTAGTCTTTATGATAAACAGAATGATTTATGATGAGTTGTTCTCCTCCAGTATCAAGCCACGAACGTTGTAATATAAAATCTCTGTTTTTCAATGGAGATGCACAAGACACTAAAGATTCAAATCATTTATATCTAATGTAATTGCTAACAAACCATAGATTATAATCATAAAACAAATAATACTAACTAGAATAATATCCTATGTCATTATTTGGATTAAAAAATCCTATATCTTTTGATTCAATCATATGAGTATCCCAAACTTTCCTATAGTCAGGATCATGTAAAACATCATATAAGGTTTCTGGCATAATATCAGAAAATCTTGTTCTAATCTACAACATAATAATTCATAATATAATATTGGTTATAATTTTAATTTTTATAAAATAACTTGATTAGATCTTGAAACTTACCTTTACCATTTTAAAACTAATACCAGGAACAGTCTTTGTCCAAACGGACAAATCTGGCTTATTATAATCTAATTTCCAATCATTATTATTATCATAGAGCTGTTTCAACTTCTCAAAATCTTTATCCTCTGCGATCTTAACAACACCAATCTCCATTTTAAATAAAATTTTTAGTTTCTAAAAAAATAATTGGAATAATAATTGAATGAATTGATATATTCATTTTATTGATGTGTATATACGTATTTGTGTACACATCACGGTGTATGTTCATAGATACACATATTTCATCAAGAATTCAATAATTTGGTTGAAACAAGAAAAATTTAGAAAAATGGTAATTTTTATAAATTATAAAATATTATATTTATTATTATTATTATTATTATTATTATTTTATCATTTATTTGATTCAATTCTGTTTATAATCGGAAAATCATCGAAATATGTCTCCATTTCATGAGATAGGTAAAGATATAAATATATGACACACTAACCTTTTCATCGACTGGTGGAAATTATTATGTTAAAATAATGACAGTCAAATCATATCATTGTCGATTTTATCTTAAAACGTTCGTTATTAATTATAATGATTAGGCCAATTCTATAAAATTCATCGACAATTCTCATCACAAAAGCTGACAAACTATACCTGTCGCACCGGTACGGCGCAGAATTGACAGGTTAGTTGATAAATACTTATAGTGTTCACATCCTGCAAATAACGTCCAGGACGTATGAGAAAAAAAAATAATCTTTGATAAATTATTCTTTTATATTATTATAATTACCTTCTTTTTATGTTAAGAAACATTAATTCGTGACACGTAAGATCATTTCTCCAAAGATAATGCTAACATACGCCATCGTAGTACCAATTACAATTCCGCCATATTGCTTTCTCCATTGCGAAGGAAATTTAAAATGATTAAAATTGTTCGAATTTTATTTTACTTTCATTAATCAGAATATAAATTTGTAATGATATTTATAATAATTGCTCTCTAGACGAGTCATTTCTAATCAAATTTGATATTTCGCGCATTTACTCGAAAATTACCAATCAGCAAGCATTCTTTATTTATCAACGTTCTTGATTGGTACATTTGAACTTTTTTCTATGTTACTTATATGTTATACTACTTGGTTATCAATTATTTTCTCGGAGAAATAAAGTTTTAAACTTTACAAATATTAATTTACCATATAATTGTGTAATAGGTTATGTGATCAAATTACAATGGATAACGATATATTTATTAAAGAAAATGATTTCTTCTTATTTTTATTTGTTTTGCCAATGAAAAGATAAAAGGTGAACAAAAGTAAATTTAAATATTTTATCAAAGAACGTACAATATATTTGTCGATACTTACATCAGACATAATTTTTTAATTATATTTATTTGCTTATTTCTTTGTAAATAAAATCATAGAAATAGCAAGAAATAATAAATAATTTCCCATATTTCTGTATATGCATACATAATGATGATTCGTAGAAAAATAAAATAAACGGTAATTATGAAAAAACAGATCCATTCATAAAACAAACAAAGTACACGTTTTATTAAACAAGTATTAATATTTTGATACAAATAAAGACGAGTTGATATTGTACATATATATGTATATACATTATTAGTGGGGGATTTAAATAATACCAAAGTGAAGTTAGCTACGTGTTGACACTATTGTTTACACGTATGATTGGGCAAGATTCAATGTGCCGATTCGCTCATCCCTTCTAGCATTTCTTTATTGATTATTTTTTTAATCCTAGCGGTAGGGAAGTTACGTAAAGTATAGGCAGAAAACCTGCGTCAGTAATCAAAGTATTGATGTCATAATCCAAGATAATTAAGTCTTTTTAAACGTTATCTTTATTAAGTGACAATTTATTTATTTATAAAAAAGATAATGTAACAAGTATGCACAAGAATTCATAGTCGATGTACATCGAATTAATATCGAATGGACACTGATTATTATTGTAAGTTTATTTGATACTCTTCGTAATTGGTATGGTCAGCCATTGTACAATTTAACATTTATAAAATTAATTTTATTATATACAAATACGACATGAAATTGGGCCATTATTATATACATATATATTATTATTTCAAAAATATGTTATTTTTAAATTAAAAAATCAATATCCAGAAACAAGAGTTAACTAATATATTATAATTTAGATTATAAAAAGTAATAGAAATAGATTATAAAAAGTATAGAATTAAATCGAAATAAATGTTCATAGTTTTGATATTTTTAATTTCAGGAATAATATTACTTAAAACACTACATTCTATGTTCTATATCAACAAGTGTGCATCATGTGTATTATATACATCGCATGGTTATAAAGAATCGATTTAAAGGATGCCAACAAAAGTGAAACGTACAACAAATGTTATAGAGGCTAAGCTAAGAGTAGACGAGGCTGCAGTTCATGTAAAAAGTGAAAATTACAATGAAGCTATGCTTTTATATAATCAGGTAAATAAATACAATCGTAAAAATAATAAAAATAATATCGTAAACGTTTTAATTTCGGAGCAAGGAAAGATTTTAAAAATAGAACGACAATAAGAAAAAAAAAGAAATCGCGCGCGTGTGTATGTGTATATACATATATATATATATGTATATATATATATGTATATATATACGATTATTAAAAAGAAACAAATAGAAATGTACAAAGAATGAAAGAAGAAAAAACTAAAAAAAAGAAAGATAAAATGTAGGATTTATATTACTAATACGAAATATGTTATAAACGATTAATCGTCGGTAAATTAACTACAATGAAATAATAAGAAATAAAAAATGATGTAGTAAATTGTACGTATTAATATGAGAAAGAAAACACGATAAGATAAGTAAATATATTTAAAGGTTTAATAAAATCAAAGTACAAAAATGTATTAAAAATTATTAAAAAGACTTAAAATATATATGTACGCAATTTTCTCAATCAATGAATGATCATTAACATCGATTATACAGAATATATATTTACCCTTTCGTGAGCAACAGTATCACTTAATCGTAACGCAGAAGGGTGTCTAACAGCTACTGATTTTGGAATAGGTGGTGCAAGTTATTTAAGGAAAATTTATATATGTATCTACCTAGTTACACGTCCACATTTGGGGACGTGTGGAATGTGACGCGTTGTTGACTGTTTCTAAGGCAACGAGCCACCTGTAAAGGTGTCGATAATCACACGTACCAGTAGTTTCAACCCACAGGTGCATTATGGAGTTCTTGTTACTTGTACAAGATGGTTTTTAATAAACTCGTTTGCTGTATTTTAGTGACTAACTTATGATATATATATATATATATATATATATATATATATATATATATATATATATCTGTTTAATAGAAAATTAAATATCGTGTATTTATATACATATCTACATGTATGTATTTAACATTAAGAAAAAAACATTGTGTAAAAAAATATTATTACTAAAGTACAAGAAAGTGTGATAAAAAGAAAAAAAAAGAAAATGAGTGAGACAGACAACGAGTATAATACATCGGTATTTAATTCTGTGGAGTTACAAGTAAACGATATATTAAATCCTACGTTACACGAACACAGTCTTTTGCAAAGTTACGTAAGTATTGGCATCGATGATATAGACACGAAACAATCCAATGAAGAATCTAAGAATGTAAATAAGAAAACACATACGAGGCACTGCCTTGGAAAAAATGAAGGAAATGATGATTTTGATAATGGAGATGCAGCTAATGGCGATTCTAATAAAATAAAAAAAACTAATAAACGAGTTAAAAGAAAAACCGATACGTCATTCATAGAAGTTCAAGTGCAGATGCAAAAATCTCGAATAAAGCAAAGAAATAATGTTGCTCAACGTCAGGAAGAGATTTATACGGATAAAGATCGTGCTGCTGCCGTTAATATGGGCAGCAAGGATATTAAACAATCCTTAAAGCAAAAAAAGCGGCTAGACCGCATTAAGAGTCCATTACTTTCAGATATGGCTGAGCCGGGCTCTATTCTAGAATTAGGAAAACGAGAAATGCGACTTGGCAATGTCAATGTAGCATTTAATTTTATAAATAAGGTTCAGAGAAAAATCTCAAATATGCATATAATATCCACAAATAATTTCATTTTAAATCGTTTAACATCTTATAAATTAGATACGTTCTATTTTTCCTTGCTCTCAAATAAGAGTTATTATTTCTTTATCTCTTAATAAGTAATGCGTAAAAAATTTATTTATTAAAAAATACTACCGTTGTTTTTTCTGTATGAGATATTTTTTATTTAAGATATATTGTGGTTGATTCAAAAAAAGAACATAATGCACACACACACACACACATGTATATTATATATATTATATTTTATATATTTTTTATATATTTTCTTTTTCAAGGCATTGGAATTGAGTCCTAATGATACTAACGCATTGATAGCACGAAGCAGATGTTATCTTCTATTGGGCAATCCACAAAACGCATTGCAGGATGCTGAAACTGCGTTGCAATGTAAATTAAAAGATTCGGTAAACGCTCGTGCAGTCTATTATAAAGCGGAAGCTTTATATTATCTTGGTGATTTTGAGATGAGTCTGGTATATTATTACCGCGGAATGAGAATGCGACCGGAGTTTGGACAATTTCGCTTAGGAGTACAGAAAGCGAAAGATGCGATACGAAATATATTAAATAATGGTTAACAGAAATCATTGTAATATTTCATTTTAATATATCTAAGTTATTACATCTATACCTTATATAATTTAGCATTTAATTACATCTTATTCGAAATATTTTTCATAGTACTATACGTTCGACGATTCATTTGATTAAACTATTTTAATAACAGCATACCTATGTAAAAATAGTCTCTGATAAATAACATTTGTATGTGCATGAGAGAAGAACCCCTATACATAGATAACCATATGTACATAAATGTACACTCTATCGATGATTGAAATTCAAAGCACTATCTATAATATTAAAATTAACTTTAAATGTATGCCCCTGGTAGTATGCTATGTTCTTTTTTAGATGTAAGACATGCAACTCAATTTAAATAACTGTATACATATCAGTAAGAATAAAACTAAGAAATTAAAATTTAAAAATTTTAAATAAACAAAGTTATAATAAAACATTTCTCTAAATGTTAAGAATATTATGTACTTGTATTAATATATCTATATTGAATTATTAAAATGTATATTCATGAATTAGAATGTGATTTAAAATGTATAAAATGTGCAATGAAAGGTACGTTGTTTGAAAAATTAATGTTCGATTGTTTCCTACAAAGACAATAATACATATGCAATAATATAATTCTAAAATTTCGTGCAAACGAAATAAATCTACCTAGAATGTGGCCGAAATGATTTTCTTCAGTAGTCTAAAATCGATGTACAAAACGATATTTATATCGAATATATTAGATCCAAATATAACAGACAGCCGATTTTACCAATGGATACAAAAAAGTAATTGATATTAAATTTAAAAAATTTAATTGCCGGACAATAATACTTGAGTTTTAAAAGATCATTATTCAAACTTTCGAATGTATATGAGTATATCTATATACATTAAATTACTGGCGCTGAAAAATAGTGCAAGATTTCCCTTCGGTTATAGAAGATATCTACTTTCAGTTATTTACTATTTTTCATGGATAGAGTAAAGACCTTCAGATATAGGTTTTGAGGAAATATAAATAACAGCTAAAATTAGACAGAAAAAAGACTTTGGAAAAACATTGAAATATGCAGCCATCCGCCCGGTAGTACTTGCATAATATGATTATATAAAAAAATTAGTTATAAAATTTAGATAACACAAATAATTTAGTTAAAGATTTTAAATAAAATAAAGACAAAGATTTCAATATTATGCAAGTACTACCGACCCAGGTCCCACCGCGTGGAGGTAGCTGCATCTGGGGACCCACGAGCTAACGAGGAATTTACTCTAAGATTCGCGAGACCGGCGTGAACAAATAATCGCCGAACAAATAAAACGAAGTCCCCGGTAGGACTTATAATCGCGCTCGGACACTCACGTGAGTGTCCGAATGACTCTACTACAAAATACGCATTACCGGCGTAATCTTATCTATATATTAAGCAAATAAAACTAAGTCCACGGTAGGACACTTAATTCGCGCCCGAACACTCACGTGGTGTTAGTACAACGGCAACTCTACTCTAAAATCCGCGTTCCCGGCGTTCGCGAGGTAACATGAGCGAACAGAGACATCGAGTCCGCAACGGTATCCTACTAGGGATGACGTTGAGGCCGTCAGCCTCGGATGCCCACATCCCGCCTTTAAGCACGACCGTCCGTGCCTTTCGCATTTCGAACAATAAAACGAGGTCCACGGTAGGACCTTTAATCGCGCCCGAACACTCACGTGAGCGTTAGAATAACGGTGACTCTACTCTAATTCGCGGTCCCGCGGGGTTGCATACACCTCACCATGGACTCAGGTGACTATAGATATAAGGTGGGTCAGTCAACGGACTGAACATCCTTACAAATAGCCATATACCATCCTCCTCAGTAGCACATAGACCGTCTCACTCTACAGTCATCCGATGACCGTATCACTACCGGTCATTTATTCGGTTTTAGCAATCAAACGAAGTCCATTATCGCAGGACTTTTCATCGCGCCCGAGAACACCACGCCTGTGCCCGCCGACACACGCGCGAGTGTTCTTTCTATCCTACCCGTATTCGCGTCTAACAATCGAATGTGAACCAAACCATCCGACGATACATCGGACCTACGCCAATGTATCGAAATCCGCAAGAGGAGAAGGAAAAAGAGATGAAGAAATAGAGAAAGAGAAGTATAAAGAAAGCCGGAACGTGCGCGCATGTTAAAACGATAGAACTCGGAAGAAAAGAAAGAAAAGAATATATGAAAGGAGCAAAGAAACACGTGCACGAACGTGTGAAAAAGATGAAATTGCAAAGAAAAGATGGACATAGAACACCGCCACACTCGACCAAAACCAGAGTACGAAAACCCAGCTGAGTTCTTTGGTATAGAAAGAAGGAGACCCGCACAGAAGCCCACGCCCATGAGCCCCTCCCATGGGTCCCACCCGAGAGAAACTATGATAATTAATCTCGAATATTTATATCAATTATCATAGAGCTAACAAGTTCAAAGAGTAGAAATGACTGTAAATTAACTAATGAATATACGGAAAGTGTAAGAAAGAACGTAAAATGTAGATCCATCGATGTATAATTTCGAATTACACAGGAGAAATTTTGGAGGAGTCTTACAGAACGCAGCCATTCGCTCGGCAATACTTGCACACCATAAGATTTTGACGAAACGCAAGTACTTCCGACCCAGGTCCCACCGCGTGGAGGTTGCTGCAGTTGGAGACCCACGGTCTGACGGGGTCTCTACTCTGAAATTCGCGTGACCGGCGTGATCAAATAATCGGCGTTCTATAAAACGAAGTCCCCGGTAGGACTTTTAATCGCGCCCGAACACTCCCGTGAGTGTTAAAATAACGGTGACTCTACACTAAATTCGCGTTCGCGGCGTCCACGTACCAACCGAGAATTCAGGCGGCTAACAGGAGGAGGGTCAGTCCACGCTTACGGATAGCAGATCCATACCACTCGGCAGCACACGAACCGACACACGACCGGTCATTATTCGGTTTAGCAATCAAACGAAGTCCATTACCGTAGGACTTTTATTCGCGCCCGAGAACACCACGTCTCTGCCTGCCGACACAGGCGTGAGTGTTCTTCCTATCTTACCCGTATTCGCGTCTAGCAATCGATTATGAGACGAACCATTCGACGATATATCGGAACCTCGCCGATATATCGAAAACCGCGAAGAAGAGAAAGAGGAAAAGAAAGCCGAAACATGCGCGCACGTGAATACGACAATACTCAGAAGAATAGAAGGAAAGAATATCCGGAAATTATAATGAAACGCATAAACCTCTGAAAACCATGGAATGGAAGTGAAAAGATGAACGTAGAAGATCGGTACACCCGATGGAAACCAGAATACCAAAATCCAGCTCGATTTTTCGGTAGAGAAAGAAGGAGACCCGCACGGAAGCCCACGCCCAAGGGCCCATCCCAAGGGACCCACCCGACAGAAACTATGATAATTAATCTCGAATAATTATATCAATTATTATAGAGCTAAGGATTTCAAAGAATAGAAATGACTGTGAATTTACTAATGAATATGAAGTGTAAGCAAGAATGTAAAATGTACGTTCTTCGATGTTCAATTTGGAATCACATAGAAGAAATTTTAGAAAGGAATTAGAGAACGCAGCCATTCGCTCGGCAATACTTGCACAATATAAGATTTTGACGAAACGCAAGTACTTCCGACCCAGGTCCCACCGCGTGGAGGTTGCTGCAGTTGGAGACCCGCGGACTAACGGTGACTCTAATTTTTACTATCACTACTACTATCAAGAAAGCAAAGCAACGGGGCGACCTCCACTCCCGACGAATTCAAGCCTCCAAACGCTAAAATTGCAGCCCCATGCGTCTCCGCATTTGGGAACCGACTTACGCATAGCTCAACTATCCAACATCGGAAGCTTCGATCACCACTTAAGCACGACCGATCGTGCTTTCGCGACAAACGCCGGAACCCAAAATTGAATCTACCGCAGTCACGATACTTACGCGAGCATTCCGGAAACACTCACGCGAATATGTTGAATGCGTTAGAGCCAAGTTTGGACTTAATCGCGCCCGAGAACACCAACGCCTATGCCAGCCGACATAAGCGAGTGTTCTTCTATCTTGCCCGAACGGGAGAAAAGAAATCCTTCTACGCCTGAGGTAGAAAGATTCTTTAAACACCCGTGTAAAAATCTAAATCCCTCCATGGTCCTTGGCCGATGAAACGGATGAGGCTGGTGCAAGTTCACGGACTAGCGGGGACTCTACTCTAAAATCCACGATCCGAGATGCCTTTCCGCTTCGGGAGCTTCGGGCTTCTCAGCAAACTGGAGATGTATAAAACCCCGCTTACAGATTGCTCCACTGTCCACACCGTCGGCTTCAGACATCTCGAGACACGACCGGTCGTGTCTATCTTTCGGTATTTCAAAGAACAAAACGAAGTCCTCGGCAGGACTTAATCTCGCGTCCGCGAACACCCACGCGCGTGCCGGCCGTCACGCGCGTGAGTGTTTTACCTATCATTCGCGTACGGAAGCAAGGAGACATACCCTCCCTGCATATAATAAAGATTATATGCAGAAAGGTTCCTTTAACTCCCGTGTAAGAATCCCACGATGATCCGTGCCTCGATCACCTATCCTGAAACAGAAAAAGAATAAAAGAAGAGATAAATGTAAGAGTACAAATTAAAAAGACAGTAAAAATTAAATATAGCAGCGAAAACTAAAAAGTTAATAAAAATTAAATATAAGAACAAAAATTAAAAAGCTAAAACTGAAATATAAAAGCAAAAATTAAAATGTTAATAAAAATTAAATACACAAGCAAAATTAAATATAAAAGCAAAAGATAAAAGTATAATAGAAATTAAATATAAGAACAAAAATTATATATAAAATTATATACAAAAGCTTCCCTGTAAAAATTTAATTTCTCGATGATCGGTCCCTCGATGATAAGTTCCACGATGATCTAACCTGAAACAGAAAAAGTATGAAACAGAATGAGAAATTGAGAAGAATGAGAAATAGATAATGAAAATAAGAAAAGAGAAGACAAACGGAAAAAGGAAAAAAGAACGTAAAACTTGTGTAAGTACGCGTGAGAAAAATAGAATTCCGTACGATGTATGTGTATCTCGAAGATCGGTTCAGTCGACGATAATCAGAATACCATAGTTGAATTCGATTTTTCTTTGGTGAAAGAACGAAACCCGCCTAAGGCCCACACCCGAGGGCCCCTCCCAAGGGTCCCACCCGAGACTAATAATTAATAATAATTGAATAAGAGTAAATAGGAATGACAGCGAACGTAGGAATTACAGAAAAGTTTTCTGTATGTTTCTAAAAAATTAGTTTAGATTCTCAACAAATTATTTTAGAATTCTCCTATATTCAATCTATTCATCTGTTAAAGTATGATCAGTAACGTGACATGAAATTAATTCAACGTGTAATTGAAATTAGGCAGAAAAGAGACTTCGGAAAAAGATTGAAATAAGCAGCCATTCGCCCGGTAGTATTTGTGCTATATAATTATATATATAATTTAGTTATAAATATTACATAATATATAAAATATAGACATAGGTTTTAATATATAGCAAATACTACCGACCCAGGTCCCACCACTAGGAGGTTGCTGCATCTGAGGACCCACGGGCTAACGGGGACTCTACTCTAAAATTCGCGTGACCGGCGTGATCAAATAATCGGCGTTCTATTAAACGAAGTCCCCGGTAGGACTTTTAATCGCGCCCGAACACTCCCGGGAGTGTCGTAATAACGGTGACTCTACTCTAAATTCGCGTTCGCGGCGTCCACGCACCAACCGAGAATTCAGGCGGCTAACAGGAGGAGGGTCAGTCCACGCTTACGGATAGCAGATCCATACCACTCGGCAGCACACGAACCGACACACGACCGGTCATTATTCGGTTTAGCAATCAAACGAAGTCCATTACCGTAGGACTTTTATTCGCGCCCGAGAACACCACGTCTCTGCCTGCCGACACAGGCGTGAGTGTTCTTCCTATCTTACCCGTATTCGCGTCTAACGATCGATCATGAACCGAACCATTCAACGATAAATCGGACCTGCGCCGATATATCGGAATCCGTGGAGAAGCGGAAATGTGGAAGAGACAGAGGAAAAGAAAGCCGGAACATGCGCGCACGTGAAAATCATAGAACTTGAAAGAAAAGAAAGAAAAGATATCCGGAAGGTGCAATGAAACACGTGCAGATATGAAGGAGATGAGATTGAAAAGAAAAGATGGACATAGAAAAGAAAAGAAAAGAGAAGATGAATTTGACCAAAGTCGGAATACGAAAATCGTGCTGGATTTTTAGTAGTAGAAGAAGGAGACCCGCACAGAAGCCCACGCCCATGAGCCCCACTCATGGGACCCACCCGAGAGAATCTATAATAATTAGTCTCGAATGATTACTTCAATAATTACATAGCTATGCGAATAAATGAATAAAAATGACTGTGAACTTAATGCTGAATAAACGAAAGATATAAGAAACAATGTGAAATACAAATTGGAATTACATAGAAAAGATTTTGGAAAAGTCTTTGAAGCGTGCAGCCATTCGCTCGGTAATACTTGTATCTCATAAGATTTCGACATAACGAAAGTATTACCGACCCAGGTCCCACCGCGTGGAGGTTGCTGCATGTAGAGACCCGCGAGCTAACGGGACTCTACTCTAAAATCCACGATCCGAGATGCCTTTCCGCTTCGGGAGCTTCGGGCTTCTCAGCAAACTGGAGATGTATAAAACCCCGCTTACAGATTGCTCCACTGTCCACACCGTCGGCTTCAGACATCTCGAGACACGACCGGTCGTGTCTATCTTTCGATATTTCAAGAACAAAACGAAGTCCTCGGCAGGACTTAATCTCGCGTTCGCGAACACCCACGCGCGTGCCGGCCGTCACGCGCGTGAGTGTTTTACCTATCATTCGCGTACGGAAGCAAGGAGACATACCCTTCCTGCATATAACAAACGTTATATGCAGAGAGGTTCCTTTAACTTCCGTGTAAAATCCCACGATGATCCGTTCCTCGATCACCTATGCTGAAACAGAAAAAGATTTATTCAAGAAATTAATATAAGAGCAGAAATTAGAAAGATAATAAAAATTAAATATAAATGCAAAAATGAAAAAGATAATAAAAGTTACATATAAGTGCAAAAATTAAAAAGATAATAATAATTAAATATAAGTGCAAAAATTAAAAAGATAATTAAAATTAAATATAAGTGCAAAAATTAAAAATGTAATAAAAATTAAATATGACAGGAAAAATTATATGCAAAATTATATGGAAAAATACATTTATATTTAAAAACTTCCCTGTAAAAATTTAATTTCACGATGATCGGTCCCTCGCTGATTCATCTCTCGATCATTTAACCTGAAACAGAAAAACTGTTAAAGAAGAAGAGGAGGAGAAAAAAGAGAGAAGACGTAAAGAAAGAAGAAGAGAAAAAGAGCTTCAGAAGATGCCGAGAAGGCAGCCCGCCAAAAGGCCCACACCCGAGGGCCCCTCCCAAGGGTCCCACCCAAGACTTTAGACAGAAAAGAGATTTTGGAAAAAGATTAAAATACGCAGCCATTCGCCCGGTAATACTTGCGCTATATGATTATATATATAATTCAGTTATAAATTTTATATAATATATATAATTTAGTTATACATTTTAGATATAATTTAGACATAGATTTCCATATATCGCAAGTATTACCGACCCAGGTCCCACCGCGTGGAGGTAGCTGCATCTGGGGACCCACGGGCTAACGGGGACTCTACTCTAAAATCCACGATCCGAGATGCCTTTCCGCTTCGGGAGCTTCGGGCTTCTCAGCAAACTGGAGATGTATAAAACCCCGCTTACAGATTGCTCCACTGTCCACACCGTCGGCTTCAGACATCTCGAGACACGACCGGTCGTGTCTATCTTTCGATATTTCAAGAACAAAACGAAGTCCTCGGCAGGACTTAATCTCGCGTTCGCGAACACCCACGCGTGTGCCGGCCGTCACACGCGTGAGTGTTTTCCCTATCATTCGCGTACGGAAGCAAGGAGACATACCCTTCCTGCATATAACAAACGTTATATGCAGAGAGGTTCCTTTAACTTCCGTGTAAAATCCCACGATGATCCGTCCCTCGATCACCAACCTGAAACAGAAAAAAAGAAAAAGAAGAGATAACTGTAAGAGTACAAATTAAAAAGACAGTAAAAATTAAATATAGCAGCGAAAACTAAAAATTGAATAAAATATGAATATAAGAACAAAAATTAAAAGTTATAAAACTTAAATATAAAAGCAAAAATTAAAAAGTTAATAAAAGTTAAACATAAAAGCAAAAATTAAAAGTATATTAGAAATTAAGTATAAGAACAAAAATTATATGTAAAATTATATGCAAAAGCTGTCCTGTAAAAATTTAATTGCACGATGATCGGTCCCTCGATGATCTAACCTGAAACAGAAAAAGTATGAAATAGAATGAGAAATAGATATAAAGAAAATACGAAAAGAGAAGAAAAACAGAAAAATGAAAAAAGAAGGGAAAATTTGCGTATGTACGCGTGAGAAAAATAGACTTCCGAACGATGTGTGTGTAACTCGAAGATCGGTTCAGTTGATGAAAATTAGAATATCATAATTGAATTCGATTTTTCTTTAGTGAAAGAACGAAACCCGCCTAAGGCCCACACCCGAGGGCCCCTCCCAAGGGTCCCACCCGAGGGAAGATAGAGAAGTTAATGAACAACTTAATCAACAATTTAAAATAATTGTTCAATCTTCAATATACAGCCATAAGCTGGGTAATCTGGAATCCTGTAAGGTATCCTTCCTGTAAAAGTGAATGGAAAATATGTTATGTATTTAAATCCTCTTGTTTCACTCCCATGTACACTTTTATTCAGTGCACTTTCAGTGGTCCTCACAAGTGCCATATTTTATACCTTTCGAAATAACTATTTTAATATAAAACTTGATTTTATAAAAATAAAATTACGGATTAATTGAACTTTAGAAAAGAAATATGAGGAAAATTTATTACTCTTTACTACTTTAATTATCAAAATGTATAAAATACGTAAAAATTCTATTCGCAAACGCGTGGCAATGTGAGATGGGACACGGAATGAACAGATCTTCGTAGTTTCTGAAAATTATATTATTATTATTATTATTATATAAGAGCATTTTGAGTGACAACATGATATAATTAAAATATGACTAAGAGTCATTCTCGAAGTGTTCTGTCGAAACTTCGAAAATATCTCTATAGTCTAATAGTTGCCCTCTTGAGCCACAATTTGTGGGGGCCTCTTCGGCACATAGCCTCTTCTTTGCTTCGTGCCCTAACAACTACTATAGAACAATTGAACTATCGTCAACTATCGCCGAGAAACTAGAACTATCTCTTATTCTAAAACGTCGAAGAAAACTAACGAATCTAACGCAACTCTAAACCAATCCTGAAACGAAAAATCGAGAAAGCATCGGTAGAGAAACGAGAATTAATATATTAATTGCTGAAAATCCTAAGCTAAAAGTCGATTAACTTATTCAATGTTATACGCGGTGTGATTTTACAAGTCTCTTTGTCTTTTCTCTACTCTACTTTATTCTTTCAAAAGCAATGACTCTATCTTTTCTTTTATCAATAAAATTGATTTATCTTTATCTAAAAATGTAATGAAAAATCATTGGACGCTCCTTCTTACAAGCGATTATTGAATTATTAGAAAATAAATTATACATTCTCGCTTGTAATCCAGAAACTATCCATCGCGAATGTCTTCTTGCTTATCTATTATTAAAATTCGCGAATATCGCGATTTTTGTACTATTTTCGCGGGACAAAATTATTTAAAAATGCATTCACATAATAAAAATTTCAGATAATTGTAATAATGCGTTTGAACAAGAAGACTCTATCCTAATCTAATAAATAATTCAAAAAATTAACGAACCATTCACGAGTAAATTTCCGAAGAAATTTACTCGTGGTCACTCAATGCTCATCTACTAATAAATTACAACCAATCACCCGTGCCGATTCGGACCTTTCGTCCTCGACATGATTGAGTGATCGGAGGAACTTAAAAATTAACTCACTACTTAAGAAGTTCTGCGATGGCTCCAAAACACTGGACCGCGATTTAGGTTGAAATTGAGGGTGGATGATTTGTAGTTGGTTGAACATGAGGTAGGTTGACATCAAAGTTGGTTGAGATCCTCTTCAGTGATGCACTGACTCTAATTCGCGATAGTTACTTATTAACGAACGGTCACTGAGTTTACTTAACGCAACTCTACTATATTTTACAAGTACAGTCTGTGCGACTGTTAAAAAATCAAAAACTACGCGAACAAACACTGACTCTAAGGACTGCATTGCACGCAGTCTATGCAAAAACACTTATGGTTTAAATCGCGAACCGCGAACGAACAAACACTGCTTCTACTTCGCGATAAATTTATTTTAGCGATGCTAACACTCGATTACATCTTTGCAACGCGCGCTATTGCAACGAGGTTCTGAAACAAAAATACAAATGAAATAATTAGTATCATTGTAAACTGTATAAATCATTCAACAAATATATGATAGAAAAATATACTTACTTTAAGTCTTCGATAATACTCGCTCGAATTTGGCATCGTGCGAAAATTTCTAAGTACACTCTTGGAGATAGAATTTTCAAAGTCCCCCAAAGGTGTGAAAATATCCAAGTCCACTCATGGAGATAGATTTTCAAAGTTCCCTAAAGGTGTGCAAGTTTCTAAGTTCACTCATGGAGATAGATTTTGTCTTTCAAAGGTGCGAAAATTTCTAAGTCCACTCATGGAGATAGAATTTTCAAAGTTCCCCAAAAGTTTGAAAATTTCTAAGTCCACTCATGGAGATAGATTTTCAAAGTTCCCTAAAGTTGTGCAAGTTTCTAAGTTCACTCATGGAGATAGATTTTGTCTTTCAAAGGTGCGAAAATTTCTAAGTCCACTCATGGAGATAGAATTTTCAAAGTTCCCCAAAAGTTTGAAAATTTCTAAGTCCACTCATGGAGATAGATTTTCAAAGTTCCCTAAAGTTGTGCAAGTTTCTAAGTTCACTCATGGAGATAGATTTTGTCTTTCAAAGGTGCGAAAATTTCTAAGTCCACTCATGGAGATACAATTTTCAAAGTTCCCCAAAAGTTTGAAAATTTCTAAGTCCACTCATGGAGATAGATTTTCAAAGTTCCCTAAAGTTGTGCAAGTTTCTAAGTTCACTCATGGAGATAGATTTTGTCTTTCGAAGGTGCGAAAATTTCTAAGTCCACTCATGGAGATAGAATTTTCAAAGTTCTCCAAAGGTTTGAAAATTTCTAAGTCCACTCATGGAGATAGAATTTTCAAAGTTCCCTAAAGTTGTGCAAGTTTCTAAGTTCACTCATGGAGATAGAATTTTCAAAGTTCTCCAAAGGTTTGAAAATTTCTAAGTTCACTCATGGAGATAGATTTTCAAAGTTCCCTAAAGTTGTGCAAGTTTCTAAGTCCACTCATGGAGATAGAATTTTCAAAGTCCCCCAAAGGTGTGAAAATATCCAAGTCCACTCATGGAGATAGATTTTCAAAGTTCCCTAAAGGTGTGCAAGTTTCTAAGTTCACTCATGGAGATAGATTTTGTCTTTCAAAGGTGCGAAAATTTCTAAGTCCACTCATGGAGATAGAATTTTCAAAGTTCCCCAAAAGTTTGAAAATTTCTAAGTCCACTCATGGAGATAGATTTTCAAAGTTCCCTAAAGTTGTGCAAGTTTCTAAGTTCACTCATGGAGATAGATTTTGTCTTTCAAAGGTGCGAAAATTTCTAAGTCCACTCATGGAGATAGAATTTTCAAAGTTCCCTAAAGTTGTGCAAGTTTCTAAGTTCACTCATGGAGATAGAATTTTCAAAGTTCTCCAAAGGTTTGAAAATTTCTAAGTTCACTCATGGAGATAGATTTTCAAAGTTCCCTAAAGTTGTGCAAGTTTCTAAGTTCACTCATGGAGATAGAATTTTCAAAGTTCTCCAAAGGTTTGAAAATTTCTAAGTCCACTCATGGAGATAGAATTTTCAAAGTTGTCCAAAGGTTTGAAAATTTCTAAGTTCACTCATGGAGATAGATTTTGTCTTTCAAAGGTGCGAAAATTTCTAAGTCCACTCATGGAGATAGAATTTTCAAAGTTCCCCAAAAGTTTGAAAATTTCTAAGTCCACTCATGGAGATAGATTTTCAAAGTTCCCTAAAGTTGTGCAAGTTTCTAAGTTCACTCATGGAGATAGAATTTTCAAAGTTCTCCAAAGGTTTGAAAATTTCTAAGTTCACTCATGGAGATAGATTTTCAAAGTTCCCTAAAGTTGTGCAAGTTTCTAAGTTCACTCATGGAGATAGATTTTGTCTTTCGAAGGTGCGAAAATTTCTAAGTCCACTCATGGAGATAGAATTTTCAAAGTTCTCCAAAGGTTTGAAAATTTCTAAGTTCACTCATGAAGATAGATTTTGTCTTTCAAAGGTGCGAAAATTTCTAAGTCCACTCATGGAAATAGAATTTTCAAAGTTCCCCAAAAGTTTGAAAATTTCTAAGTCCACTCATGGAGATAGATTTTCAAAGTTCCCTAAAGTTGTGCAAGTTTCTAAGTCCACTCATGGAGATAGAATTTTCAAAGTTCCCCAAAAGTTTGAAAATTTCTAAGTCCACTCATGGAGATAGAATTTTCAAAGTTCCCCAAAAGTTTGAAAATTTCTAAGTCCACTCATGGAGATAGATTTTCAAAGTTCCCTAAAGTTGTGCAAGTTTCTAAGTTCACTCATGGAGATAGATTTTGTCTTTCAAAGGTGCGAAAATTTCTAAGTCCACTCATGGAGATAGAATTTTCAAAGTTCCCCAAAAGTTTGAAAATTTCTAAGTCCACTCATGGAGATAGAATTTTCAAAGTTCCCTAAAGTTGTGCAAGTTTCTAAGTCCACTCATGGAGATAGATTTTCAAAGTTCCCTAAAGTTGTGCAAGTTTCTAAGTTCACTCATGGAGATAGAATTTTCAAAGTTCTCCAAAGGTTTGAAAATTTCTAAGTTCACTCATGGAGATAGATTTTCAAAGTTCCCTAAAGTTGTGCAAGTTTCTAAGTTCACTCATGGAGATAGATTTTGTCTTTCGAAGGTGCGAAAATTTCTAAGTCCACTCATGGAGATAGAATTTTCAAAGTTCTCCAAAGGTTTGAAAATTTCTAAGTTCACTCATGAAGATAGATTTTGTCTTTCAAAGGTGCGAAAATTTCTAAGTCCACTCATGGAAATAGAATTTTCAAAGTTCCCCAAAAGTTTGAAAATTTCTAAGTCCACTCATGGAGATAGATTTTCAAAGTTCCCTAAAGTTGTGCAAGTTTCTAAGTCCACTCATGGAGATAGAATTTTCAAAGTTCCCCAAAAGTTTGAAAATTTCTAAGTCCACTCATGGAGATAGAATTTTCAAAGTTCCCCAAAAGTTTGAAAATTTCTAAGTTCATTCATGGAGATAGATTTTCAAAGTTCCCTAAAGTTGTGCAAGTTTCTAAGTTCACTCATGGAGATAGATTTTGTCTTTCGAAGGTGCGAAAATTTCTAAGTCCACTCATGGAGATAGAATTTTCAAAGTTCCCCAAAAGTTTGAAAATTTCTAAGTCCACTCATGGAGATAGATTTTCAAAGTTCCCTAAAGTTGTGCAAGTTTCTAAGTTCACTCATGGAGATAGATTTTGTCTTTCAAAGGTGCGAAAATTTCTAAGTCCACTCATGGAGATAGAATTTTCAAAGTTCCCCAAAAGTTTGAAAATTTCTAAGTCCACTCATGGAGATAGAATTTTCAAAGTTCCCCAAAAGTTTGAAAATTTCTAAGTCCACTCATGGAGATAGATTTTGTCTTTCAAAGATGCTAAAATTTCTAAGTTCACTCGTCGAAGTCCAACGCACAACTGAACTAGGAACTATAAAGTCGGCCAAAGACCCGATATTGTTGTCGTCCCTCGAAACCGAGTATCCCCACTTCGCATTTAAGTCTCAAATCAAATAAGCTGTTATATATTTGAATTAACTCTTCGTTAATACTTGCACGAATGGCATTCGCGAAAATTTACAAGTACACTGGTCGACATCCAACGCACAACTGAACTAGGAACTATAAAGGTCGGCCAAAAACCCGACATTGTTGTCGTTCCTCGAAACCGAGTATCCCCACTTCGCATTTAAGTCTCAAATCAAATAAGCTGTTATATATTTGAATTAACTATTCGTTAATACTTGCACGAATGGCATTCGCGAAAATTTCCAAGTTCACTGGTCGACATCCAACGCACAACTGAACTAGGAACTATAAAGGTCGGCCAAAAACCCGACATTGTTGTCGTTCCTCGAAACCGAGTATCCCCACTTCGCATTTAAGTCTCAAATCAAATAAGCTGTTATATATTTGAATTAACTATTCGTTAATACTTGCACGAATGGCATTCGCGAAAATTTCCAAGTTCACTGGTCGACATCCAACGCACAACTGAACTAGGAACTATAAAGGTCGGCCAAAAACCCGACATTGTTGTCGTTCCTCGAAACCGAGTATCCCCACTTCGCATTTAAGTCTCAAATCAAATAAGCTGTTATATATTTGAATTAACTCTTCGTTAATACCTGCCCGAATGGCATTCGCGAAAATTTCCAAGTTCACTGGTCGACATCCAACGCACAACTGAACTAGGAACTATAAAGTCGGCCAAAGACCCGCCATTGTTGTCGTCCCTCGAAACCGAGTATCCCCACTTCGCATTTAAGTCTCAAATCAAATAAGCTGTTATATATTTGAATTAACTCTTCGTTAATACTTGCCCGAATGGCATTCGCGAAAATTTACAAGTTCACTGGTCGACATCCAACGCACAACTGAACTAGGAACTATAAAGGTCGGCCAAAGACCCGCCATTGTTGTCGTCCCTCGAAACCGAGTATCCCCACTTCGCATTTACGTCTCAAATCAAATAAGCTGTTATATATTTGAATTAACTCTTCGTTAATACTTGCACGAATGGCATTCGCGAAAATTTCTATGTACTCTCGACGAATTCCAAAGCACAACTAAACTAGTAACTGTTAAAGTCAGTCAGAGGTCCGATTTTGTTTTCGACTCACAAAGAAAATTATCCCCACTTAACAATTTAATTTTAAAATACAATATTTCTCCATTATTGAAAAAACTTTGAAATATGCAACCATTTGCCTTGACTACAGTTAAAGAAGAAGAGGAGAAGAAAAGGAAAAAAGAGAAAAGGTAAAGAAAGAAGAAGAAAAGAATAGCACTGCAAAGATATTGAAACAGCAAAGCGCGCAAAATCCCACACCGGAAGCCCGTCCCAAGAGTTCCATCAGAAACAAACCACAATTAAAAGTTAACAAAAATAATTAATATAATATATAGAAATAAATAATCAGAATAATTAATAAAAGTATAAAATTAACAAAAGTATATAACTAACATAACTAAGAAAAGTATATAATTAATAAAAATAAATAAGAATAAATACGAATGATAACCAACATAAATACGACAGAAAAGTTTTCTGTGCGTCATCTTAGAAAATTAATTTACAATTTTGATATATTCAATTTACTTATTTGTGGAAATATTACTAACAGTATAAAATGTAATTAATTTAATGTCTAATTGAACTTGGACAGAAAAGAGATTTTGGAAAAATACAGAAATATGCAGCCATTCGCCCGGCAGTACTTGCGTCTTATAATTACATATATAATTTAGTTAAAGATTTTAAATAAAATAAAGACAAAGATTTCAATATTATGCAAGTACTACCGACCCAGGTCCCACCGCGTGGAGGTAGCTGCATCTGGGGACCCACGAGCTAACGAGGAATTTACTCTAAGATTCGCGGGACCGGCGTGAACAAATAATCGCCGAACAAATAAAACGAAGTCCCCGGTAGGACTTATAATCGCGCTCGGACACTCACGTGAGTGTCCGAATGACTCTACTACAAAATACGCATTACCGGCGTAATCTTATCTATATATTAAGCAAATAAAACTAAGTCCACGGTAGGACACTTAATTCGCGCCCGAACACTCACGTGGTGTTAGTACAACGGCAACTCTACTCTAAAATCCGCGTTCCCGGCGTTCGCGAGGTAACATGAGCGAACAGAGACATCGAGTCCGCAACGGTATCCTACTAGGGATGACGTTGAGGCCGTCAGCCTCGGATGCCCACATCCCGCCTTTAAGCACGACCGTCCGTGCCTTTCGCATTTCGAACAATAAAACGAGGTCCACGGTAGGACCTTTAATCGCGCCCGAACACTCACGTGAGCGTTAGAATAACGGTGACTCTACTCTAATTCGCGGTCCCGCGGGGTTGCATACACCTCACCATGGACTCAGGTGACTATAGATATAAGGTGGGTCAGTCAACGGACTGAACATCCTTACAAATAGCCATATACCATCCTCCTCAGTAGCACATAGACCGTCTCACTCTACAGTCATCCGATGACCGTATCACTACCGGTCATTTATTCGGTTTTAGCAATCAAACGAAGTCCATTATCGCAGGACTTTTCATCGCGCCCGAGAACACCACGCCTGTGCCCGCCGACACACGCGCGAGTGTTCTTTCTATCCTACCCGTATTCGCGTCTAACAATCGAATGTGAACCAAACCATCCGACGATACATCGGACCTACGCCAATGTATCGAAATCCGCAAGAGGAGAAGGAAAAAGAGATGAAGAAATAGAGAAAGAGAAGTATAAAGAAAGCCGGAACGTGCGCGCATGTTAAAACGATAGAACTCGGAAGAAAAGAAAGAAAAGAATATATGAAAGGAGCAAAGAAACACGTGCACGAACGTGTGAAAAAGATGAAATTGCAAAGAAAAGATGGACATAGAACACCGCCACACTCGACCAAAACCAGAGTACGAAAACCCAGCTGAGTTCTTTGGTATAGAAAGAAGGAGACCCGCACAGAAGCCCACGCCCATGAGCCCCTCCCATGGGTCCCACCCGAGAGAAACTATGATAATTAATCTCGAATATTTATATCAATTATCATAGAGCTAACAAGTTCAAAGAGTAGAAATGACTGTAAATTAACTAATGAATATACGGAAAGTGTAAGAAAGAACGTAAAATGTAGATCCATCGATGTATAATTTCGAATTACACAGGAGAAATTTTGGAGGAGTCTTACAGAACGCAGCCATTCGCTCGGCAATACTTGCACACCATAAGATTTTGACGAAACGCAAGTACTTCCGACCCAGGTCCCACCGCGTGGAGGTTGCTGCAGTTGGAGACCCACGGTCTGACGGGGTCTCTACTCTGAAATTCGCGTGACCGGCGTGATCAAATAATCGGCGTTCTATAAAACGAAGTCCCCGGTAGGACTTTTAATCGCGCCCGAACACTCCCGTGAGTGTTAAAATAACGGTGACTCTACACTAAATTCGCGTTCGCGGCGTCCACGTACCAACCGAGAATTCAGGCGGCTAACAGGAGGAGGGTCAGTCCACGCTTACGGATAGCAGATCCATACCACTCGGCAGCACACGAACCGACACACGACCGGTCATTATTCGGTTTAGCAATCAAACGAAGTCCATTACCGTAGGACTTTTATTCGCGCCCGAGAACACCACGTCTCTGCCTGCCGACACAGGCGTGAGTGTTCTTCCTATCTTACCCGTATTCGCGTCTAGCAATCGATTATGAGACGAACCATTCGACGATATATCGGAACCTCGCCGATATATCGAAAACCGCGAAGAAGAGAAAGAGGAAAAGAAAGCCGAAACATGCGCGCACGTGAATACGACAATACTCAGAAGAATAGAAGGAAAGGATATCCGGAAATTATAATGAAACGCATAAACCTCTGAAAACCATGGAATGGAAGTGAAAAGATGAACGTAGAAGATCGGTACACCCGATGGAAACCAGAATACCAAAATCCAGCTCGATTTTTCGGTAGAGAAAGAAGGAGACCCGCACGGAAGCCCACGCCCAAGGGCCCATCCCAAGGGACCCACCCGACAGAAACTATGATAATTAATCTCGAATAATTATATCAATTATTATAGAGCTAAGGATTTCAAAGAATAGAAATGACTGTGAATTTACTAATGAATATGAAGTGTAAGCAAGAATGTAAAATGTACGTTCTTCGATGTTCAATTTGGAATCACATAGAAGAAATTTTAGAAAGGAATTAGAGAACGCAGCCATTCGCTCGGCAATACTTGCACAATATAAGATTTTGACGAAACGCAAGTACTTCCGACCCAGGTCCCACCGCGTGGAGGTTGCTGCAGTTGGAGACCCGCGGACTAACGGTGACTCTAATTTTTACTATCACTACTACTATCAAGAAAGCAAAGCAACGGGGCGACCTCCACTCCCGACGAATTCAAGCCTCCAAACGCTAAAATTGCAGCCCCATGCGTCTCCGCATTTGGGAACCGACTTACGCATAGCTCAACTATCCAACATCGGAAGCTTCGATCACCACTTAAGCACGACCGATCGTGCTTTCGCGACAAACGCCGGAACCCAAAATTGAATCTACCGCAGTCACGATACTTACGCGAGCATTCCGGAAACACTCACGCGAATATGTTGAATGCGTTAGAGCCAAGTTTGGACTTAATCGCGCCCGAGAACACCAACGCCTATGCCAGCCGACATAAGCGAGTGTTCTTCTATCTTGCCCGAACGGGAGAAAAGAAATCCTTCTACGCCTGAGGTAGAAAGATTCTTTAAACACCCGTGTAAAAATCTAAATCCCTCCATGGTCCTTGGCCGATGAAACGGATGAGGCTGGTGCAAGTTCACGGACTAGCGGGGACTCTACTCTAAAATCCACGATCCGAGATGCCTTTCCGCTTCGGGAGCTTCGGGCTTCTCAGCAAACTGGAGATGTATAAAACCCCGCTTACAGATTGCTCCACTGTCCACACCGTCGGCTTCAGACATCTCGAGACACGACCGGTCGTGTCTATCTTTCGGTATTTCAAAGAACAAAACGAAGTCCTCGGCAGGACTTAATCTCGCGTCCGCGAACACCCACGCGCGTGCCGGCCGTCACGCGCGTGAGTGTTTTACCTATCATTCGCGTACGGAAGCAAGGAGACATACCCTCCCTGCATATAATAAAGATTATATGCAGAAAGGTTCCTTTAACTCCCGTGTAAGAATCCCACGATGATCCGTGCCTCGATCACCTATCCTGAAACAGAAAAAGAATAAAAGAAGAGATAAATGTAAGAGTACAAATTAAAAAGACAGTAAAAATTAAATATAGCAGCGAAAACTAAAAAGTTAATAAAAATTAAATATAAGAACAAAAATTAAAAAGCTAAAACTGAAATATAAAAGCAAAAATTAAAATGTTAATAAAAATTAAATACACAAGCAAAATTAAATATAAAAGCAAAAGATAAAAGTATAATAGAAATTAAATATAAGAACAAAAATTATATATAAAATTATATACAAAAGCTTCCCTGTAAAAATTTAATTTCTCGATGATCGGTCCCTCGATGATAAGTTCCACGATGATCTAACCTGAAACAGAAAAAGTATGAAACAGAATGAGAAATTGAGAAGAATGAGAAATAGATAATGAAAATAAGAAAAGAGAAGACAAACGGAAAAAGGAAAAAAGAACGTAAAACTTGTGTAAGTACGCGTGAGAAAAATAGAATTCCGTACGATGTATGTGTATCTCGAAGATCGGTTCAGTCGACGATAATCAGAATACCATAGTTGAATTCGATTTTTCTTTGGTGAAAGAACGAAACCCGCCTAAGGCCCACACCCGAAGGCCCCTCCCAAGGGTCCCACCCGAGACTAATAATTAATAATAATTGAATAAGAGTAAATAGGAATGACAGCGAACGTAGGAATTACAGAAAAGTTTTCTGTATGTTTCTAAAAAATTAGTTTAGATTCTCAACAAATTATTTTAGAATTCTCCTATATTCAATCTATTCATCTGTTAAAGTATGATCAGTAACGTGACATGAAATTAATTCAACGTGTAATTGAAATTAGGCAGAAAAGAGACTTCGGAAAAAGATTGAAATAAGCAGCCATTCGCCCGGTAGTATTTGTGCTATATAATTATATATATAATTTAGTTATAAATATTACATAATATATAAAATATAGACATAGGTTTTAATATATAGCAAATACTACCGACCCAGGTCCCACCACTAGGAGGTTGCTGCATCTGAGGACCCACGGGCTAACGGGGACTCTACTCTAAAATTCGCGTGACCGGCGTGATCAAATAATCGGCGTTCTATTAAACGAAGTCCCCGGTAGGACTTTTAATCGCGCCCGAACACTCCCGGGAGTGTCGTAATAACGGTGACTCTACTCTAAATTCGCGTTCGCGGCGTCCACGCACCAACCGAGAATTCAGGCGGCTAACAGGAGGAGGGTCAGTCCACGCTTACGGATAGCAGATCCATACCACTCGGCAGCACACGAACCGACACACGACCGGTCATTATTCGGTTTAGCAATCAAACGAAGTCCATTACCGTAGGACTTTTATTCGCGCCCGAGAACACCACGTCTCTGCCTGCCGACACAGGCGTGAGTGTTCTTCCTATCTTACCCGTATTCGCGTCTAACGATCGATCATGAACCGAACCATTCAACGATAAATCGGACCTGCGCCGATATATCGGAATCCGTGGAGAAGCGGAAATGTGGAAGAGACAGAGGAAAAGAAAGCCGGAACATGCGCGCACGTGAAAATCATAGAACTTGAAAGAAAAGAAAGAAAAGATATCCGGAAGGTGCAATGAAACACGTGCAGATATGAAGGAGATGAGATTGAAAAGAAAAGATGGACATAGAAAAGAAAAGAAAAGAGAAGATGAATTTGACCAAAGTCGGAATACGAAAATCGTGCTGGATTTTTAGTAGTAGAAGAAGGAGACCCGCACAGAAGCCCACGCCCATGAGCCCCACTCATGGGACCCACCCGAGAGAATCTATAATAATTAGTCTCGAATGATTACTTCAATAATTACATAGCTATGCGAATAAATGAATAAAAATGACTGTGAACTTAATGCTGAATAAACGAAAGATATAAGAAACAATGTGAAATACAAATTGGAATTACATAGAAAAGATTTTGGAAAAGTCTTTGAAGCGTGCAGCCATTCGCTCGGTAATACTTGTATCTCATAAGATTTCGACATAACGAAAGTATTACCGACCCAGGTCCCACCGCGTGGAGGTTGCTGCATGTAGAGACCCGCGAGCTAACGGGACTCTACTCTAAAATCCACGATCCGAGATGCCTTTCCGCTTCGGGAGCTTCGGGCTTCTCAGCAAACTGGAGATGTATAAAACCCCGCTTACAGATTGCTCCACTGTCCACACCGTCGGCTTCAGACATCTCGAGACACGACCGGTCGTGTCTATCTTTCGATATTTCAAGAACAAAACGAAGTCCTCGGCAGGACTTAATCTCGCGTTCGCGAACACCCACGCGCGTGCCGGCCGTCACGCGCGTGAGTGTTTTACCTATCATTCGCGTACGGAAGCAAGGAGACATACCCTTCCTGCATATAACAAACGTTATATGCAGAGAGGTTCCTTTAACTTCCGTGTAAAATCCCACGATGATCCGTTCCTCGATCACCTATGCTGAAACAGAAAAAGATTTATTCAAGAAATTAATATAAGAGCAGAAATTAGAAAGATAATAAAAATTAAATATAAATGCAAAAATGAAAAAGATAATAAAAGTTACATATAAGTGCAAAAATTAAAAAGATAATAATAATTAAATATAAGTGCAAAAATTAAAAAGATAATTAAAATTAAATATAAGTGCAAAAATTAAAAATGTAATAAAAATTAAATATGACAGGAAAAATTATATGCAAAATTATATGGAAAAATACATTTATATTTAAAAACTTCCCTGTAAAAATTTAATTTCACGATGATCGGTCCCTCGCTGATTCATCTCTCGATCATTTAACCTGAAACAGAAAAACTGTTAAAGAAGAAGAGGAGGAGAAAAAAGAGAGAAGACGTAAAGAAAGAAGAAGAGAAAAAGAGCTTCAGAAGATGCCGAGAAGGCAGCCCGCCAAAAGGCCCACACCCGAGGGCCCCTCCCAAGGGTCCCACCCAAGACTTTAGACAGAAAAGAGATTTTGGAAAAAGATTAAAATACGCAGCCATTCGCCCGGTAATACTTGCGCTATATGATTATATATATAATTCAGTTATAAATTTTATATAATATATATAATTTAGTTATACATTTTAGATATAATTTAGACATAGATTTCCATATATCGCAAGTATTACCGACCCAGGTCCCACCGCGTGGAGGTAGCTGCATCTGGGGACCCACGGGCTAACGGGGACTCTACTCTAAAATCCACGATCCGAGATGCCTTTCCGCTTCGGGAGCTTCGGGCTTCTCAGCAAACTGGAGATGTATAAAACCCCGCTTACAGATTGCTCCACTGTCCACACCGTCGGCTTCAGACATCTCGAGACACGACCGGTCGTGTCTATCTTTCGATATTTCAAGAACAAAACGAAGTCCTCGGCAGGACTTAATCTCGCGTTCGCGAACACCCACGCGTGTGCCGGCCGTCACACGCGTGAGTGTTTTCCCTATCATTCGCGTACGGAAGCAAGGAGACATACCCTTCCTGCATATAACAAACGTTATATGCAGAGAGGTTCCTTTAACTTCCGTGTAAAATCCCACGATGATCCGTCCCTCGATCACCAACCTGAAACAGAAAAAAAGAAAAAGAAGAGATAACTGTAAGAGTACAAATTAAAAAGACAGTAAAAATTAAATATAGCAGCGAAAACTAAAAATTGAATAAAATATGAATATAAGAACAAAAATTAAAAGTTATAAAACTTAAATATAAAAGCAAAAATTAAAAAGTTAATAAAAGTTAAACATAAAAGCAAAAATTAAAAGTATATTAGAAATTAAGTATAAGAACAAAAATTATATGTAAAATTATATGCAAAAGCTGTCCTGTAAAAATTTAATTGCACGATGATCGGTCCCTCGATGATCTAACCTGAAACAGAAAAAGTATGAAATAGAATGAGAAATAGATATAAAGAAAATACGAAAAGAGAAGAAAAACAGAAAAATGAAAAAAGAAGGGAAAATTTGCGTATGTACGCGTGAGAAAAATAGACTTCCGAACGATGTGTGTGTAACTCGAAGATCGGTTCAGTTGATGAAAATTAGAATATCATAATTGAATTCGATTTTTCTTTAGTGAAAGAACGAAACCCGCCTAAGGCCCACACCCGAGGGCCCCTCCCAAGGGTCCCACCCGAGGGAAGATAGAGAAGTTAATGAACAACTTAATCAACAATTTAAAATAATTGTTCAATCTTCAATATACAGCCATAAGCTGGGTAATCTGGAATCCTGTAAGGTATCCTTCCTGTAAAAGTGAATGGAAAATATGTTATGTATTTAAATCCTCTTGTTTCACTCCCATGTACACTTTTATTCAGTGCACTTTCAGTGGTCCTCACAAGTGCCATATTTTATACCTTTCGAAATAACTATTTTAATATAAAACTTGATTTTATAAAAATAAAATTACGGATTAATTGAACTTTAGAAAAGAAATATGAGGAAAATTTATTACTCTTTACTACTTTAATTATCAAAATGTATAAAATACGTAAAAATTCTATTCGCAAACGCGTGGCAATGTGAGATGGGACACGGAATGAACAGATCTTCGTAGTTTCTGAAAATTATATTATTATTATTATTATTATATAAGAGCATTTTGAGTGACAACATGATATAATTAAAATATGACTAAGAGTCATTCTCGAAGTGTTCTGTCGAAACTTCGAAAATATCTCTATAGTCTAATAGTTGCCCTCTTGAGCCACAATTTGTGGGGGCCTCTTCGGCACATAGCCTCTTCTTTGCTTCGTGCCCTAACAACTACTATAGAACAATTGAACTATCGTCAACTATCGCCGAGAAACTAGAACTATCTCTTATTCTAAAACGTCGAAGAAAACTAACGAATCTAACGCAACTCTAAACCAATCCTGAAACGAAAAATCGAGAAAGCATCGGTAGAGAAACGAGAATTAATATATTAATTGCTGAAAATCCTAAGCTAAAAGTCGATTAACTTATTCAATGTTATACGCGGTGTGATTTTACAAGTCTCTTTGTCTTTTCTCTACTCTACTTTATTCTTTCAAAAGCAATGACTCTATCTTTTCTTTTATCAATAAAATTGATTTATCTTTATCTAAAAATGTAATGAAAAATCATTGGACGCTCCTTCTTACAAGCGATTATTGAATTATTAGAAAATAAATTATACATTCTCGCTTGTAATCCAGAAACTATCCATCGCGAATGTCTTCTTGCTTATCTATTATTAAAATTCGCGAATATCGCGATTTTTGTACTATTTTCGCGGGACAAAATTATTTAAAAATGCATTCACATAATAAAAATTTCAGATAATTGTAATAATGCGTTTGAACAAGAAGACTCTATCCTAATCTAATAAATAATTCAAAAAATTAACGAACCATTCACGAGTAAATTTCCGAAGAAATTTACTCGTGGTCACTCAATGCTCATCTACTAATAAATTACAACCAATCACCCGTGCCGATTCGGACCTTTCGTCCTCGACATGATTGAGTGATCGGAGGAACTTAAAAATTAACTCACTACTTAAGAAGTTCTGCGATGGCTCCAAAACACTGGACCGCGATTTAGGTTGAAATTGAGGGTGGATGATTTGTAGTTGGTTGAACATGAGGTAGGTTGACATCAAAGTTGGTTGAGATCCTCTTCAGTGATGCACTGACTCTAATTCGCGATAGTTACTTATTAACGAACGGTCACTGAGTTTACTTAACGCAACTCTACTATATTTTACAAGTACAGTCTGTGCGACTGTTAAAAAATCAAAAACTACGCGAACAAACACTGACTCTAAGGACTGCATTGCACGCAGTCTATGCAAAAACACTTATGGTTTAAATCGCGAACCGCGAACGAACAAACACTGCTTCTACTTCGCGATAAATTTATTTTAGCGATGCTAACACTCGATTACATCTTTGCAACGCGCGCTATTGCAACGAGGTTCTGAAACAAAAATACAAATGAAATAATTAGTATCATTGTAAACTGTATAAATCATTCAACAAATATATGATAGAAAAATATACTTACTTTAAGTCTTCGATAATACTCGCTCGAATTTGGCATCGTGCGAAAATTTCTAAGTACACTCTTGGAGATAGAATTTTCAAAGTCCCCCAAAGGTGTGAAAATATCCAAGTCCACTCATGGAGATAGATTTTCAAAGTTCCCTAAAGGTGTGCAAGTTTCTAAGTTCACTCATGGAGATAGATTTTGTCTTTCAAAGGTGCGAAAATTTCTAAGTCCACTCATGGAGATAGAATTTTCAAAGTTCCCCAAAAGTTTGAAAATTTCTAAGTCCACTCATGGAGATAGATTTTCAAAGTTCCCTAAAGTTGTGCAAGTTTCTAAGTTCACTCATGGAGATAGATTTTGTCTTTCAAAGGTGCGAAAATTTCTAAGTCCACTCATGGAGATAGAATTTTCAAAGTTCCCCAAAAGTTTGAAAATTTCTAAGTCCACTCATGGAGATAGATTTTCAAAGTTCCCTAAAGTTGTGCAAGTTTCTAAGTTCACTCATGGAGATAGATTTTGTCTTTCAAAGGTGCGAAAATTTCTAAGTCCACTCATGGAGATACAATTTTCAAAGTTCCCCAAAAGTTTGAAAATTTCTAAGTCCACTCATGGAGATAGATTTTCAAAGTTCCCTAAAGTTGTGCAAGTTTCTAAGTTCACTCATGGAGATAGATTTTGTCTTTCGAAGGTGCGAAAATTTCTAAGTCCACTCATGGAGATAGAATTTTCAAAGTTCTCCAAAGGTTTGAAAATTTCTAAGTCCACTCATGGAGATAGAATTTTCAAAGTTCCCTAAAGTTGTGCAAGTTTCTAAGTTCACTCATGGAGATAGAATTTTCAAAGTTCTCCAAAGGTTTGAAAATTTCTAAGTTCACTCATGGAGATAGATTTTCAAAGTTCCCTAAAGTTGTGCAAGTTTCTAAGTCCACTCATGGAGATAGAATTTTCAAAGTCCCCCAAAGGTGTGAAAATATCCAAGTCCACTCATGGAGATAGATTTTCAAAGTTCCCTAAAGGTGTGCAAGTTTCTAAGTTCACTCATGGAGATAGATTTTGTCTTTCAAAGGTGCGAAAATTTCTAAGTCCACTCATGGAGATAGAATTTTCAAAGTTCCCCAAAAGTTTGAAAATTTCTAAGTCCACTCATGGAGATAGATTTTCAAAGTTCCCTAAAGTTGTGCAAGTTTCTAAGTTCACTCATGGAGATAGATTTTGTCTTTCAAAGGTGCGAAAATTTCTAAGTCCACTCATGGAGATAGAATTTTCAAAGTTCCCTAAAGTTGTGCAAGTTTCTAAGTTCACTCATGGAGATAGAATTTTCAAAGTTCTCCAAAGGTTTGAAAATTTCTAAGTTCACTCATGGAGATAGATTTTCAAAGTTCCCTAAAGTTGTGCAAGTTTCTAAGTTCACTCATGGAGATAGAATTTTCAAAGTTCTCCAAAGGTTTGAAAATTTCTAAGTCCACTCATGGAGATAGAATTTTCAAAGTTGTCCAAAGGTTTGAAAATTTCTAAGTTCACTCATGGAGATAGATTTTGTCTTTCAAAGGTGCGAAAATTTCTAAGTCCACTCATGGAGATAGAATTTTCAAAGTTCCCCAAAAGTTTGAAAATTTCTAAGTCCACTCATGGAGATAGATTTTCAAAGTTCCCTAAAGTTGTGCAAGTTTCTAAGTTCACTCATGGAGATAGATTTTGTCTTTCAAAGGTGCGAAAATTTCTAAGTCCACTCATGGAGATAGAATTTTCAAAGTTCCCCAAAAGTTTGAAAATTTCTAAGTCCACTCATGGAGATAGAATTTTCAAAGTTCCCCAAAAGTTTGAAAATTTCTAAGTCCACTCATGGAGATAGAATTTTCAAAGTTCCCCAAAAGTTTGAAAATTTCTAAGTTCACTCATGGAGATAGATTTTCAAAGTTCCCTAAAGTTGTGCAAGTTTCTAAGTTCACTCATGGAGATAGATTTTGTCTTTCGAAGGTGCGAAAATTTCTAAGTCCACTCATGGAGATAGAATTTTCAAAGTTCTCCAAAGGTTTGAAAATTTCTAAGTTCACTCATGGAGATAGATTTTGTCTTTCAAAGGTGCGAAAATTTCTAAGTCCACTCATGGAAATAGAATTTTCAAAGTTCCCCAAAAGTTTGAAAATTTCTAAGTCCACTCATGGAGATAGATTTTCAAAGTTCCCTAAATTTGTGCAAGTTTCTAAGTCCACTCATGGAGATAGAATTTTCAAAGTTCCCCAAAAGTTTGAAAATTTCTAAGTCCACTCATGGAGATAGAATTTTCAAAGTTCCCCAAAAGTTTGAAAATTTCTAAGTCCACTCATGGAGATAGATTTTCAAAGTTCCCTAAAGTTGTGCAAGTTTCTAAGTCCACTCATGGAGATAGAATTTTCAAAGTTCCCCAAAAGTTTGAAAATTTCTAAGTCCACTCATGGAGATAGAATTTTCAAAGTTCCCCAAAAGTTTGAAAATTTCTAAGTCCACTCATGGAGATAGAATTTTCAAAGTTCCCCAAAAGTTTGAAAATTTCTAAGTTCACTCATGGAGATAGATTTTCAAAGTTCCCTAAAGTTGTGCAAGTTTCTAAGTTCACTCATGGAGATAGATTTTGTCTTTCGAAGGTGCGAAAATTTCTAAGTCCACTCATGGAGATAGAATTTTCAAAGTTCTCCAAAGGTTTGAAAATTTCTAAGTTCACTCATGGAGATAGATTTTGTCTTTCAAAGGTGCGAAAATTTCTAAGTCCACTCATGGAAATAGAATTTTCAAAGTTCCCCAAAAGTTTGAAAATTTCTAAGTCCACTCATGGAGATAGATTTTCAAAGTTCCCTAAAGTTGTGCAAGTTTCTAAGTCCACTCATGGAGATAGAATTTTCAAAGTTCCCCAAAAGTTTGAAAATTTCTAAGTCCACTTCTGGAGATGGATTTTCAAAGTCCCCCAGAGTTGCGAAAATTTCTAAGTCCCCGAAAGCACAGAGTCGAAGTCTGAAACAAAAGAAATAGTATAGCATGACGAAAATATGAGTGATAGAATATTGTACTTGCGTATACTCCTCCTTAACACTCTCTCGGGCGGCTTCTGCGAAAATTTCTAAGTCCACTCGAGGAGACAGATTGTCAAAGTCCGACGAAAGGGCGAAAATTTCTAAGTCCACTTCTGGAGATGGATTTTCAAAGTCCCCCAGAGGTGCGAAAATTTCTAAGTCCCCGAAAGCACAGAGTCGAAGTCTGAAACAAAAGAAATAGTATAGCATGACGAAAATATGAGTGATAGAATATTGTACTTGCGTATACTCCTCCTTAACACTCTCTCGGGCGGCTTCTGCGAAAATTTCTAAGTCCACTCGAGGAGACAGATTGTCAAAGTCCGACGAAAGGGCGAAAATTTCTAAGTCCACTTCTGGAGATGGATTTTCAAAGTCCCCCAGAGGTGCGAAAATTTCTAAGTCCCCGAAAGCACAGAGTCGAAGTCTGAAACAAAAGAAATAGTATTGCATGACGAAAATATGAGTGATAGAATATTGTACTTGCGTATACTCCTCCTTAACACTCTCTCGGACGGCTTCTGCGGAAATTTTTATGTTCTCTCATCGAAGTCCAAAACACAACTGAACTAGTAACGGTAATAGTCGGTCAAAAGTCCAACTACGTTGTCGTCTCACGAGGCCAAGTATCCCTACTCCCAACTTGAATCTAAAACAAAACAAATCGTACAAAATATTGAAAGAATGAGTGATATAATTATGTACTTATATTAACTCTTCTCTATTAGTTCCGAGGAATGCGTACTACGAGAACTGCGAGGCGTACCCTTCGGAATTCAAGGCAAGACTGAATCAGTAACTGTCGGTTCGTTTATATTGCCGCCAGGGGTGGGAGAGTATCCCCACTACTCTATCTCATTCTAAAACAAAACAAATCGTACAGAATATCGAAAGAATGAGTGATATAATTATGTACTTATATTAACTCTTCTCTATTAGTTCCGAGGAATGCGTACTACGAGATCTGCGATGCGTACTCTTCGGAATTCAAGGCAAGACTGAATCAGTAACTGTCGGTCTGTTTATATTGCCGCCAGGGGTGGGAGAGTATCCCCACTACTCTATCTCATTCTAAAACAAAACAAATCGTGCAGAATATCGAAAGAATGAGTGATATAATTATGTACTTATATTAACTCTTCTCTATTAGTTCCGAGGAATGCGTACTACGAGATCTGCGATGCGTACTCTTCGGAATTCAAGGCAAGACTGAATCAGTAACTGTCGGTCTGTTTATATTGCCGCCAGGGGTGGGAGAGTATCCCCACTACTCTATCTCATTCTAAAACAAAACAAATCGTACAGAATATCGAAAGAATGAGTGATATAATTATGTACTTATATTAACTCTTCTCTATTAGTTCCGAGGAATGCGTACTACGAGAACTGCGAGGCGTACCCTTCGGAATTCAAGGCAAGACTGAATCAGTAACTGTCGGTCTGTTTATATTGCCGCCAGGGGTGGGAGAGTATCCCCACTACTCTATCTCATTCTAAAACAAAACAAATCGTACAGAATATCGAAAGAATGAGTGATATAATTATGTACTTATATTAACTCTTCTCTATTAGTTCCGAGGAATGCGTACTACGAGAACTGCGAGGCGTACCCTTCGGAATTCAAGGCAAGACTGAATCAGTAACTGTCGGTTCGTTTATATTGCCGCCAGGGGTGGGAGAGTATCCCCACTACTCTATCTCATTCTAAAACAAAACAAATCGTACAGAATATCGAAAGAATGAGTGATATAATTATGTACTTATATTAACTCTTCTCTATTAGTTCCGAGGAATGCGTACTACGAGAACTGCGAGGCGTACCCTTCGGAATTCAAGGCAAGACTGAATCAGTAACTGTCGGTTCGTTTATATTGCCGCCAGGGGGGGGAGAGTATCCCCACTACTCTATCTCATTCTAAAACAAAACAAATCGTACAGAATATCGAAAGAATGAGTGATATAATTATGTACTTATATTAACTCTTCTCTATTAGTTCCGAGGAATGCGTACTACGAGATCTGCGATGCGTACTCTTCGGAATTCAAGGCAAGACTGAATCAGTAACTGTCGGTCTGTTTATATTGCCGCCAGGGGTGGGAGAGTATCCCCACTACTCTATCTCATTCTAAAACAAAACAAATCGTGCAGAATATCGAAAGAATGAGTGATATAATTATGTACTTATATTAACTCTTCTCTATTAGTTCCGAGGAATGCGTACTACGAGATCTGCGATGCGTACTCTTCGGAATTCAAGGCAAGACTGAATCAGTAACTGTCGGTCTGTTTATATTGCCGCCAGGGGTGGGAGAGTATCCCCACTACTCTATCTCATTCTAAAACAAAACAAATCGTACAGAATATCGAAAGAATGAGTGATATAATTATGTACTTATATTAACTCTTCTCTATTAGTTCCGAGGAATGCGTACTACGAGAACTGCGAGGCGTACCCTTCGGAATTCAAGGCAAGACTGAATCAGTAACTGTCGGTCTGTTTATATTGCCGCCAGGGGTGGGAGAGTATCCCCACTACTCTATCTCATTCTAAAACAAAACAAATCGTACAGAATATCGAAAGAATGAGTGATATAATTATGTACTTATATTAACTCTTCTCTATTAGTTCCGAGGAATGCGTACTACGAGAACTGCGAGGCGTACCCTTCGGAATTCAAGGCAAGACTGAATCAGTAACTGTCGGTTCGTTTATATTGCCGCCAGGGGTGGGAGAGTATCCCCACTACTCTATCTCATTCTAAAACAAAACAAATCGTGCAGAATATCGAAAGAATGAGTGATATAATTATGTACTTATATTAACTCTTCTCTATTAGTTCCGAGGAATGCGTACTACGAGAACTGCGAGGCGTACCCTTCGGAATTCAAGGCAAGACTGAATCAGTAACTGTCGGTTCGTTTATATTGCCGCCAGGGGTGGGAGAGTATCCCCACTACTCTATCTCATTCTAAAACAAAACAAATCGTACAGAATATCGAAAGAATGAGTGATATAATTATGTACTTATATTAACTCTTCTCTATTAGTTCCGAGGAATGCGTACTACGAGATCTGCGATGCGTACTCTTCGGAATTCAAGGCAAGACTGAATCAGTAACTGTCGGTCTGTTTATATTGCCGCCAGGGGTGGGAGAGTATCCCCACTACTCTATCTCATTCTAAAACAAAACAAATCGTGCAGAATATCGAAAGAATGAGTGATATAATTATGTACTTATATTAACTCTTCTCTATTAGTTCCGAGGAATGCGTACTACGAGATCTGCGATGCGTACTCTTCGGAATTCAAGGCAAGACTGAATCAGTAACTGTCGGTTCGTTTATATTGCCGCCAGGGGTGGGAGAGTATCCCCACTACTCTATCTCATTCTAAAACAAAACAAATCGTACAGAATATCGAAAGAATGAGTGATATAATTATGTACTTATATTAACTCTTCTCTATTAGTTCCGAGGAATGCGTACTACGAGAACTGCGAGGCGTACCCTTCGGAATTCAAGGCAAGACTGAATCAGTAACTGTCGGTCTGTTTATATTGCCGCCAGGGGTGGGAGAGTATCCCCACTACTCTATCTCATTCTAAAACAAAACAAATCGTACAGAATATCGAAAGAATGAGTGATATAATTATGTACTTATATTAACTCTTCTCTATTAGTTCCGAGGAATGCGTACTACGAGAACTGCGAGGCGTACCCTTCGGAATTCAAGGCAAGACTGAATCAGTAACTGTCGGTCTGTTTATATTGCCGCCAGGGGTGGGAGAGTATCCCCACTACTCTATCTCATTCTAAAACAAAACAAATCGTACAGAATATCGAAAGAATGAGTGATATAATTATGTACTTATATTAACTCTTCTCTATTAGTTCCGAGGAATGCGTACTACGAGAACTGCGAGGCGTACCCTTCGGAATTCAAGGCAAGACTGAATCAGTAACTGTCGGTCCGTTTATATTGCCGCCAGGGGTGGGAGAGTATCCCCACTACTCTATCTCATTCTAAAACAAAACAAATCGTACAGAATATCGAAAGAATGAGTGATATAATTATGTACTTATATTAACTCTTCTCTATTAGTTCCGAGGAATGCGTACTACGAGAACTGCGAGGCGTACCCTTCGGAATTCAAGGCAAGACTGAATCAGTAACTGTCGGTTCGTTTATATTGCCGCCAGGGGTGGGAGAGTATCCCCACTACTCTATCTCATTCTAAAACAAAACAAATCGTACAGAATATCGAAAGAATGAGTGATATAATTATGTACTTATATTAACTCTTCTCTATTAGTTCCGAGGAATGCGTACTACGAGATCTGCGATGCGTACTCTTCGGAATTCAAGGCAAGACTGAATCAGTAACTGTCGGTTCGTTTATATTGCCGCCAGGGGTGGGAGAGTATCCCCACTACTCTATCTCATTCTAAAACAAAACAAATCGTACAGAATATCGAAAGAATGAGTGATATAATTATGTACTTATATTAACTCTTCTCTATTAGTTCCGAGGAATGCGTACTACGAGAACTGCGAGGCGTACCCTTCGGAATTCAAGGCAAGACTGAATCAGTAACTGTCGGTCTGTTTATATTGCCGCCAGGGGTGGGAGAGTATCCCCACTACTCTATCTCATTCTAAAACAAAACAAATCGTACAGAATATCGAAAGAATGAGTGATATAATTATGTACTTATATTAACTCTTCTCTATTAGTTCCGAGGAATGCGTACTACGAGAACTGCGAGGCGTACCCTTCGGAATTCAAGGCAAGACTGAATCAGTAACTGTCGGTTCGTTTATATTGCCGCCAGGGGTGGGAGAGTATCCCCACTACTCTATCTCATTCTAAAACAAAACAAATCGTACAGAATATCGAAAGAATGAGTGATATAATTATGTACTTATATTAACTCTTCTCTATTAGTTCCGAGGAATGCGTACTACGAGATCTGCGATGCGTACTCTTCGGAATTCAAGGCAAGACTGAATCAGTAACTGTCGGTCTGTTTATATTGCCGCCAGGGGTGGGAGAGTATCCCCACTACTCTATCTCATTCTAAAACAAAACAAATCGTACAGAATATCGAAAGAATGAGTGATATAATTATGTACTTATATTAACTCTTCTCTATTAGTTCCGAGGAATGCGTACTACGAGATCTGCGAGGCGTACTCTTCGGAATTCAAGGCAAGACTGAATCAGTAACTGTCGGTTCGTTTATATTGCCGCCAGGGGTGGGAGAGTATACCCACTACTCCATTTCATTCTAAAACAAAGCAAATCGTACAGAATATTGAATGAATGAGTGATATAATTATACTTACATTAACTCTTCTCTCTTACTTGAGGAGGATTGCGATGTCTACTCGCCGAAATACAAAGTAAAACTAAACTATGTACCGTCAAAGTCAATCAAAAGCTCGACTTTGTTGACGTCTGGGGATGCGAAATATCCCCATTTGGCAATTTAATTTTAAAATAATATAATTTTTATAAAGTAGTGAAAGGATGAATCCTATAATAATAACTCTTCGCTATTTCTTACGGATCACGTGTATGTTGAGCACTTTGATGTGCTCTCGCTGAAGTACAATTCAAAACTCAACTAGAAGTCGACAAAGTCAATAAAAAATCCAATTTTGTTGTCGTTACGCGTAGCTATGTGTCGCCAGAGCAGAATTTAATCTGACCTAAACTCAATTGTATACATTTTTCAAGAAATGTATTATATTGCGTCGTACCTGGCTTAATATCTCGTTGATACTGAAAAGAAAAATATCCTGAGGAATTTTCGATGTTCTGTCGTCGGAAAATGGGTTAAGTCTGATCCTACAAGTGTCCAAATCAATAAAAAATTCCATTTTCAAACAACGACCGCACGATCAAATTGTAACTCTTTTTAAATAAATTTTATTTTATTTTATGTTTAATATGTGTATCGTACTACGAAATATCTAAATAAATGTGTTACAATTTAAATATTAGTTTAATATGTTGCATATATAACGTACATTATGTAATTAATTATAAAATTATCGACAATATAGCTTATTTTTATTTATCCGGACGGTAAGAATTATTTTTGACGTTTACTCGTTGAAATATATAAAGAAATTGATTGATATTATCTGATACCGGAAGGAATTGTTTATTCTAACCTGCGAATACGTAGTAAGAGATCTGCGATGTTCTCTTCTCAATTTTAGGCTGATTGTCATCTAACCAAATTTCACAAACTTTTTGTTCTTAATTATTGTTTTGATCACTTACAATTACAATTAAATAAATATGATAATGAAAAGTATTAATTATTCAAGATTACTTGTACAAAAGAAAGAACTAACGTCTTTACTGTCGTGGTTATTTGAAATAAACTAACTGTCGAAGTCATTGACTTACTAATCGTTTTTATAACTCTTACATACAGCGACTTAAACTTGAATGTTTTTACCTCATGATCGTTCATACGAGATTAGCTTATAATGTTAACTGCTTTGTATTTCTTATCGTATTTTATCGGTATTAAATGTATCTAAATTATCGAAAATACTGTTCTGTTGAGAATTCACGCATAAAAAATCATGATGCGAGATGACACATGAGAATTCATATTCAGAATTTTTTTATCTTTTATCGCACGATTTTGATTAACATAAAAGAATGTATAGATGTGTTTTTTCATTAATCATTTAATAATGTGTAAATCAATCTTCTATATACAGCAACGGTAAAAATAGTTTTGTAACACTAACACCTAACAGCGATAACTCTTATTAGATATATATATTTTTAAAATATTACGATGCGCGCGCATTGCATATGTCGTACAAGTATTTAGTTTGGTGATGATCAGCGACAGACGATAAGTGCATCAGACGTGATGGATTATATTCCAGAACTTTTAATACCACCCACTTCATCGGATTATCAACCTATTACAGAAAAAGAAGCTTCTGATTTGAAACAATTGATAGAAGGTTGTGACTATGCCGTTTCAAATGCTGAACTCTTTATGGAAACACTTTCCAAAGATCTATCCATTCTTGATGGGGTAATATGTCATTTTATTGATTATGAATAGAATAATAAATGTTTTAGTGAATTTCAAGTTTATGTAATTTATATCATTAATGAGCTGACAATATTATTATTTGTTATTGCTTTATCAATATTATATAAGACGTGATATATGTTCATAGGAAAATGTACGGTTAGTCTTAGGTTCCGAGCCCCAAGTGACACAGTTAATGAAAAGTATTGAGGCTGCTGTAGAAGAAGCTTCTATAGTTGAAGCTCGGCTTGCAGCTTATGATGAGGCACTTGGAAGAATCAGAGAAGTTATGGCACGTGTTGGACAAAAAAATCAGGCAATACATACAGCTAACAATAATGCTAGTTTTCTATTGGAACAATTAAGTGCAGCGATTGTAAGTATATAGGTCTAAATATAAGTAGATAAATGAAATTGTTGATCATAAAATTTTTTTGAAATATTTTTTGTTATTTATTATTATAGTCGCAGCTTGATATACCTGCAAATTATCAGCGTATTTTAAATGAAGCTGAGCTTCCAGGTGGACGAGAAGAACTTAGTCTTGCAGGAGCAGCACTCTTGAAAGCAATGATAGCACCTTTACCGCTTGGTCTTGATAAACTAAATGCAGTAACCGAGCAGAAAAAGCGTCTGGAAAAACTGAAAACAAAATTTTCGGTTATTGTTGCGAGACATTTGAACAATCTTTTTATACATTTGGTACTTACTACTTTTTTGAATTTCTATAAAAAGATTCTTTATTTTTCTATTGTGTCAATGATATTTATATTTTATAAGATATAAACTGTGCTAATATATCTTCATTTTTTATAGGGTAATGATACTGGAGAAAATATAACTTCTTCAGAGTTAATTCTTCCAACACATGAAGCTGTTCATCATGAATTAGAACCATATACTGAATTAATGCAGTTATTAAGAGCTTTAGATAATAAAGCTTTCTTGCAACTTGCTAAAGTATATAGGGATACAATGAGTAAATTGTACAAGAGAGATTTAAAACACTTTTTTGAAATAGCAAAAAATAAACTCATCAATAAACGATTACAAGGTAAAGAAAAGTACAGCTTTTAGCTTTTTTATCTTTGATATATTATTTATGCAAATGTTATTTTTACCTTAGTTCATGCTTCCAAATCTAGTGGACAAAAAGCTGAAGACTTAATTAATCCAGCACCCATGTGTCTTCTTAGCTCGGAAATTTGGCCACCTATAAGTGAAGGCCGTTTTTTAGATTCAGTATTAGATTGTGTATTATCTCAGATGCAGCCAGTATGCCTTGCAGAACAGGCTTTTTGTATTTCATTTCTTCAATTAGATTCTGTTCTTACACCTTCAAATGTGAGACATGTTGTATCTAATTATAATATTATTTTACATTATTAATTAAATATTAATATACATATTTTGAATCGTTTCACTAGAGCAACGAAATGGAAGAAACAGAATGTGCAAATAATGGTGCTGCAAGTCCTGGCTCAGTAACTTCAACAGCAAGTAAAAAATTAGAGCGGCAAGTAAATGAAGAAGTACGTGGTACAATGTCAGCTATATTTCCATCTCTGGAAACAGAATTAAATAACTTTATTGCCTTTTTAGACAAAGTTGATAGTTTGTGAGTATATTTGTATAACATAAAATCGAAATTTATACGAACAAGATTACAAATTATTTTATAAATTTTATGTTACAATATAGAATGCCATTTTATGTATTAAACATATAACGTTTATGTATTATTTTCAGTTGGTGTATGTATGTCTTAGTTCGTTTATCACAACACGTTATGTCGGCTCAAGATACTGGATCCTTTTTATCAATGACTTTTGCATCTGCCTTAATTCAAGTAAAAAGGGCTTTTGATAAATTTATGCAAGCACAGCAACAATCAATTTTAACAGATACTAAAGTTAATCGACGACATAAATGCGGTATATTGCCATATGTTGCAAATTTTGGACTTTTTGCAAAAACAGCTGAAAAAATTTTCAAACATTCTGATAGGAAGGTCGATTTAGAAAAATGGTATACTAAATTAGTTGGCACAATATTTGAAGCTATTGTTATTCATAGTAAAGAACATCATAAAACACCACCTGAGGTCATAAAAATGGGTATGTAATTTATGTCTGTTTTGTAAGTTCTTTAAACTTACTTTTATTTTTTTTTTTTTTTATTTTTTTTAACGTCATAAATTCAAATTATTTTTTATTCCAGAAAACTTCCATCATATGTATGATCTCTTATCACAAGTAAAAATCTCAGTATTAGATCAAGAACGCAAGGAAGCGAAACAAAGATATCAGGAAGCACTTCGTGCATATGTAATACAATATTTTGGTAGACCTCTAGAAAAACTTAATGTTAGTTTTATGTATACGTGTGTGTATTTTATAAAAATTACGCTATATGTATTACGTTATATCCGACTCAAATGTGCACTTTATTTATTAGCTTATCAAAGATACGAACAAATTTTTTATACAAAAATTGTTTACGTGAAAAAGAGAACCACAATGATGTAATCGAATCTTTTGTTTCATAAAGTCATTATCCATCAAGATTTTTACGCCCTTCACCTTTTTAAATGGAACAGTACATATTAGCTCTATCTTATAGTACATTGTAAGTACTTAAATCCATTATAATAAATTTAACAAGATATAGTACTTACACTTTTTTTAATGTATTTACTAAATGTTGCAAGCAGCATAAAAAAAGTCGAATACATCATTGTACTTACTTCTATGAATCAAACTGTTATATGAATTTTATCGTATCTTTAATAGTCTGAGAAATGATTATGTGTATTGCATGCACCTAACTTGGGATATTGCGTGTTATATATATATATAATGTATGTATGTATGTATGTACGTATGTATGCAACATGTGTACATATGATGTAATTGAGTCTTAAAAAGACAATTCAATAATGATAAAATTTTCAGCTCTTCTTTGAGGGTGTACAAGCAAAAGTTGGAGCTGGTGTAAAAGAATCAGAGATTAGTTATCAAATGGCTTTCAGTAAACAAGAACTTCGACGAGTTATAAAGGAATATCCTGCTCGAGAAGTAAAAAAAGGCTTAGAAAATTTATATCGTAAAGTTGAGAAACATCTTTGTGAAGAAGAAAATTTATTACAGGTATTATTTTGAATTAGCAACATTTTATATATTATATTATTGTAAATTTTATATAGATGAAATTAAAATTATTATTACACAGGTCGTTTGGCGTGAAATGCAAGGTGAATTCATCGCCCAATACAAATACATTGAAGAATCAGTGCAACGTTGTTATCCAGACAGCATGGTGAGACTTGAATTTACGACTCAGGATATCTTAGAATTTTTTTCAGAAATCGCCCGATCACATTAACAATAGGATGTAACCTGTTATGTTTGATACAACAGTATTAAACAATGTAAATATTCTTTGACGTGTAATTATACGTATTACTGTTATATATAATATGATATAGAATAATATTTATGATTATTTTAATATTATTGTCTTTTTTCTGTGCCTTAACAATCGATACTTCATTGAATTATTATGATGATATTTATTTATAAAGTGCACGACAAAAACAAAGTTTTAAGTTATTTTATTTACACTGAATAAATGGTTTATAAACATTCATCGTAAATATAAAACATGAAAATATACACAATTTACAATTGTAGGCCATGGGCAGAAAAATTGACAAATACGTACGCACAGAGAGCGAAGACTTATTTAAATTACTTTGAGCAACTTTTCATTTCTTTTATTCGTTAATGCAAAAATTGTTTAATACATCATTGATCAAATAAAAAATAAGTAAATGAATTCTTTCGTAAATTCATTATTCTCCGATATACATGCACATTTGCTCAATTTTTACATGAAAGAGTTACTCGAAGTATTGTGTTGAAGTAATTCACTCTAAGTGAATTGCGCAATGTCGCTTAGATCAGAGGTATTTTCTAGCAAAACGTATAGATAGATCGTTTACATGACAAGTACCACTTTAGACCACAATATTTCAATCATTTTTTGAGTAAATTGACGGAAATAGAAATCTGTATTTGTAATTATTGTATAATGTTTTACGTAGCATACATATACGTTACTGCAATAGATCCGTCATGTTAATATAAATAGTATTACTTGTCAATTGATATCAGTAGCAATTTTCATCATAGTTAGACAAATACTAGACAACAAACACTAACTAGATAGTTGTTGGCCCCCTCCTAACAGTGTTATATATTTAGTGCCTTCCTTAATTAATTTTTATCTCTTCCTACTTATTATTAATGTAAATTTGTTGACTTTGTATTAATACTTACATCTCAGGATCCATTATCTATTTCTAAAACAATATATGTATGATACATATGAAGCATCCAGTAAACAAATTTTTGAGCAGACTTTTAAACTGCACCCATTAACAAAATACATCAATATGATTCCAATTATTTATAGATTACACAGAATAGCTATACTATATTGTGCATACACATCAATATTCTTGTTGTAACTTGTAAAATTACTTTCAAAATACAGCTTTAGCTGAGTTCAAATCCTGCACCAGCTTCTATTGCATATAGAAGCTTTTCACGTAATGTTTTTTCATTAGGAAAATCAGGAAGTTTTAGAAGATTCATGCAGGTACTAGAAGTTGGCAAGCGGTCTACACTGCCAGCATGTTGGATACAGAAAGGTGGATCAAGCTCCTAAAATCAAAAAAATATAGATGATGTAATTTATATGCCTATATTTATAATAAAATAAAAAGTGAATCGTAATAATAAGATTTCATTAATAATAATAAATATAATCTAATACCTTAAATCCAAGAAGAGGTGGCCTGCTACAGCTTGTAACAAATTTCAATAGCTTACTTTTTTGTTGATCATTAAATTCGTTTACAACTTTCCAGAAGGCAGTGATAGTTGGATGATCAGGTGTATATCCTCCGGTGTAATTTGTATGTAATTTTAAATCATTTACATCTACAGGAATTTGCGCTCCTGATATTAATACTTGAAGTTCTTTGTTATTAAACATTTGTAACCATTCTAAGGGAACTACACTGCCAATACCTTGCTTAAACGCATAGCATTGTGCCCTAATTTGTTTATTCAGTTTGTAATCTGCCATCAAATGTATGTATTCAATACGATTATGATTAGTGACAGGAATATTAGCACCACTCGGTTTTAATTCATCTATTCTTTTCTCTCCTAATTCATCGGATAATACGGTAAAATCCAATTCGAGATCAGTAACATCTCCTTTATAACTTTTTAAAGATAAAAGATTTGTATACATGATTGGATCCAAAGAAGCTAAATGATGAGCATCAACGTCAGATTGAAGTCCAACGATTTTTGATAGGAAAAATTCTGCAAATGGAAGCTCTACTAATAAATTTTCATATAAAGCTTTTCCAAGAATTCTACCAATAAAATAATAGTGTTTCGGGAAATCATCCATTAACAAATGTACTGTTGGATTTGGATACAGCATATTGTCTTTTGTATGTTTAAAAAATCCTCTATTAGGGTCAAAACTTGTTTTCAATAATTCCGATAAGAATTCTCTAAACAGTCCTCCACCATCTACACCAGATTCTTCTAATCCAGCTGTATTAACGAATTGAACGCGCATTTTTAATCTTAATTCTGGCTCATTTTCTGGTGATAATTTTTCAAATGCATCTTCATACAAATAATTTCTTCTTACAGTTATTTGGATTGATGGTTTTTGGGCAAAGTGAGTAAACTCACCTTGCTGCTCTGTTTTATCATGATAAATTAATGATTGAAATACTACAACGCGATCATTAAACGGTATAACAAAAGGCATCTCACGAAGTAGTGTTAAAGTTCGAACTTCTTTTGCTGACAAAGGTGGACCCTCTTTCAGGTCTTCTCGCGTTAAACCTCTCAGTCCTTGAAATGGTACATAGCCTCTAAGTCTGCGTCTGCGAAATGTAAAGTCTTGTGGCTTATCTACAGGAATAACAATATTTGATGTAATCCAATGATCTGGAGGACAAAATGGTCTTCTTAAATTTCTTGTATGTAATTGACGTAATAGACCAACAGTAACTTTAAATAAATGTGTCCTTATGTGTGTTATTAAAGGTGTTCGTATTGTACACGATGAACCCAAAGCATTCTTATAATCTTCTCCAATAGCTGGTCTTGTATCAGGAAAAGCAAGTTCGACCAAACCCAAACATACTTCCTTCAAGTGAATAGATAATGTCACTAATTCTGTTGTAGTGAATGGCATAGCCTGTTGAGTATTATCATTCGATATTTGATCTGATTCTTGAATAAAAAATTCTGAATCATGTAATGTTGCAATAAGTAAAGAAAACAACGAACAAAACACATCTAGCAATGGAACTATTTTTTTTGAATCCTCTGCAGAAAGAGGTATACCACGTGAAATAACTTGCAGTAATGGAGCAGCTCCTCCAAATACAGATGCTTGATACACTGACAACAATGCTGTCCATAAATATTTTAAAAATTCAGGTTTAAAAGCAAGCATGTATAATAGCTTGTACTTGTGTGTAGCTAGCTTATTATGAATTAATAAGTTATGGCATAGTTCACACAATGGTTGTAGAATAGTAAGATCCTGACCTTGATCAAGTATTTGAAGTATTCGATACACATGCTGTTGTTCATTGAGCATGTCGATACATTCTTGTAATGTATCACCTTCTTCAAGATCAAGCATACTAGTATTATATTCACTATCTGAATCTTCCATGTCTTCTATATGTTCATCAGTGATTATTTCAGCAGGTATAATGGCAGAACTCATTGAAGCAAGAATCTGGAGGTAACTGATTGGAGTGGTTTTAAACTTGGATAACACTATGTTAATAAAAAATGTATAATTAATATATTTTTATTAAATTTAACAATTATTGTCATAAAATAATTTGAATACTTACTGACTTGTTTGGATTCTAAAGACAAAATCGAATATAGTAAACTTAATGTTGGCTCTATTCCTGATTGATTGATACAATTAATTAATTGTATAAATGGAAATTCTGGAAATTCTGCTAGAGCTGGTATAATGAACATTTTTATAGCACTTGATAATCTTGGTGATAATATGTTCTTACAAAATTCTTGTAAAATTAATACATAATGTCCATTTTTTTGTTCCAAATAAAAAACTAACTGTAAAGGTCGCAGTAGCATATTCAGCAAGCATTTTGATATTGGTGTTGGAGCAACAGATGATGATTGTAACATTGGTGGAACTTTTTCATCTATTAAAGTTCGTAATTGCTCAAAATATCTATGTTTTATTAGATAAATAAATATACTTTCAAAATATAAATCATTATTTTTATGAAACATTTTCTCTGTAACTTCTTCATCTGTAAATACTTCCATTGCTCTTAATGGAATAGCCAATGAATATGCTCCACCAATTGATATTTCTGAATTATATTGCATACAAATACGAAGAATCCACCTATAATAATAATTAAAAATATATATTTTATAAATAATTTATATTTTTGTTAATATAACTAAAATGTAAATGTACTAGTAGAAATAAAAGTATGGTATATTTCATTAACAAATTATTTGTTTGTTTATATCACATATATACAAAGATCTTTTATTTTATGTATGATAATAAACATACCGTAACCTCCATAACCATTCAGCAGAATGTAAACATTTTAATTTGATTTCTTGTTGATATTTAAGAAAATGTTGTAATATCAAAATAAGTCTATTTGCATCCAATGTGCGATTATAAAAAAATAATAATTTTCGACATTGAGATACTAATTCTTCCAGATTTAAACTTCTTTGCCCAATTGTTTGCTGTACTTTATCAAACTCTGATCTTACATGCATACGATTAATTTTCCTAATTACAAAGCTACGAATATAAGCTTGTATTTTTACAGCAGCATCATGTCTTTTACGTTGTTGTTGCCGCTTTAAACGTTCTAATTGTGCATGTTGTATGAAAATTGCTTTCTCATCTCGTTTACTAGCTCCAGATAAATTTTGTTGCGGTTTACGTCTATAATCTCCTTCAAAACTATACATTTTGACTTCTGCTTATCAGACCAACATCCCTTGTTGTAAAATTTCTGTAATCGGTTTTAATAACACTTGGTAACTAATTATCAAAAACTATAGTTCCAAAAAAATTTTCTACAATTGTGAATTAAGTCATAGATATAAACTATAATTGCATTAAATTACATTATACAAGAGAAGACTAGTAAAGGTTTTATTTAATGCTATTAAAGAACTTAATTAAACAATTATTAATTTACTCACTTTTATGGCAATATTAGCCAGTAATTATAAGTTAAGATCATATCATTAATTTTCACAAAGGAATTTTCGAATTTTTTCTTCTACTAACTTTTTTTACAAACAAGGTTAAAATAGAAGATAATTTTTGTTTTTGTTCGTATAATTCTGTCACTTAAGGAAATGCCTGAATAAACGATATATTATGACGAATATATTTATATACCTTTATATGTCAACAAAATATAATAATTTACTGCAAATTACAACTATACGGCCACTCGTTTAATACTCGCCATAAACATATTTCAACAGTCATGTTGATCATGCTGACAGCGCGCACGCGTGTGGATTCCAGTGTCGCCAATCCACAGGTAGGGTAAATGTGTTTACACATTCTAGCGCTCTTCTAAGCGAAATGTGAATATATATGTACATATATATACGCAAGGATGCGTGCTTATGATCAGCCAATAAGCAAACGAGTAAAGATGACGTATTTGTCACGTGGTATCACATATAAACAGTTTATATACTCTAGCATCTAACTAACTTGAAAAAAATAGATTTCTGGTTATTTTTTTCTATAAGATTACATAGATAAATGATATGCATCTTCGGTTAATATAATATAATTATAAATCGTAATATATATATATATATATATATATATATATATATATGTGTGTGTAAAATTATTAAAAATATTTCTATTCAATACAGTTACTACAAGATATTAGTAAGATTCATATTTTTCATAATATATTTCACAGATATGAAATTTAATTCGATTTTCATTACTTACCACGTTTATATCTCTATAATTATATGTTAATTGATATATTACAAAGTCAAAAATAATTTTGCATATATGTATTAAAAAATATAAAAACGATATAATTTAACATAATCGAAACATATATTGTCATTTTATTCAGTTATTATTAAAATACTAAATTTTCTATGTAGTTCCAATACAAATTAATGAATTGTTTTTTTCATAATATCGAAGAGAAAGAATACTTGAGCAATATGTTGAATATGTATGAAAATTTTCTGTTTTGTTGGATGATGTTTTTGATCCACTGCAAAGAATGAATTTATCAATATTTAAATCTTTTATGTATAACAATTATATATTGCACTTACTTATTAGAAACTAAAATATTATCTTGTGTGGACCACAAACGAACTATGCCATCCGCGCTGGCACTAGCAATATACTGTCCATCTAGACTCCAATCTACATTCATGATTGTATCTTGATGACCTTTAAGTTCAGTCAATAATGAATTAGTTGCTAGATCCCAAATTGCAATAGACTTATCATCTCCTACATAAAACAGATAAAATAGAGTTTTATAAAATAATATATAGGCATAAAATAATGTGTTTTTATTATAAACATTTTTACCGGCAGCAGCTAAATATTTTCCGTCTGGACTAAAAGCTAAACTATAAATAGTTGATTGAGCGCCAACATATACTCTTAATAGATTTGCATCATCCTTATCCCATAATCTAATTGTTTTGTCTGCAGATCCTGTTGCTAGATATCGAGCATTTGGATGAAATTTTATGCTCTGAAAATGATATTATGTTACAAGAAGTATTCTTCCTTTAGTGATATATAATAATATTGACAAAATTTTACACACATTTACATCTAAAAAATGTCCTGCAAATATTCTTAATGGGAATTTTCTATCTAAAGACCATAATTTTGCTGTTCTATCATGAGATCCAGTTGCTATATACAAATTAAATATACTAGTATCCATGCACCATATAGGATAGTTGTGTCCACTAGAAAAAAGAAATTTTATTTATTCCTAATAAATATATTTTTGAATAAATTATATCCAACATAATGTACAATATATAAATTATTGCCGAATTTGAGCATTTGAATTTCATGACCTGTTTAATATTTGCAATTTTCAATTGTTTAATAAATAATGAAGCTCATTTTTTAATACAAAGAAAAAAGTGTATTTTAACATTTTCAATAATAAGGAAGCGTGTTCTCAATTCGTTTTTATAATTATATGTTATGATAATTCTGTGCACTAGCAAGAAGGTATTCAGTGATAATTACATGCGAAAAGAATCAAAGTGTAAATATGTAAATTAATTATTGATCATGAATCAATTTTATAATAATATTGTTTAAATTATACTATGCTACTTACTTATTGATTTTTCTCATCATTTTTTAATCATGTGCAAGGACAATTTTATAATCATACGTTACAACCTTGCAATGTTGAGTTCAAATATATAAGATGAATCTGAAAGTATTTTCTTTTTTAAGGATCATTAATAAATTATGAATAAATTATTAATAAAGCAGGTCATATCGTCCAAAGTGCACAAATTCGTTATTATATTATAGACAGAACACAAATACGGTTATTAAGGAGCTATACATACTTATATATAGCAGCACAAGTATAATCGTGCAATCTCCATACCCGCATATTTTTATCACTAGATACTGTTAAAAGAAGATCTGCATTTGGAACAAATCGCATATCATGTATTACGTCAGTATGTCCCCTTAATACTATTGCTCCTGCTTCATCTCTAAAGAGATTGTTTTCACTGAAGTTACTCCAAGGTGGAACGCTACGAGCAAGTGAAATAGATGGTTCTCTAAAATCTGGCTTAATTAGTACTGTTTCACTTGTACCCCATAATCTTATTTCAGAAGTGCTGAATCCTACAGCAACTTTATCTAAATTAGATGCTACCATACCACAGCTTGCACTGAAAATTAAAAAATATATAAAAAAAATAATGATATTTAATATCTATAATATTTGACCATAAAATAATATACTGCTTATATTTTTTATAACTTAATAATGAAAGAAGTACATTATTCTCAGTGATTACTATATATGAGATATACTATATAAATTACTTTTCGATAGCATTGTTTACAGTAAACATGCGTAATGGTTGCCAAGTATTATTTTGTATCAGTCGTATGGCCTCTTGCAGTTCCCGCATTTCACGATCAACTCCAGTCCCACATGGTTGCTCTACATGCCCATTAATTCCAATCTCAGAACGCTGTCCTCTACTTTCACTTGAATCAGTATCCATTGGAACAGAATCTACCTTTTTAATTATAGTGACATGTGTATTTATTATCTGTATAAAACAATATAAATATTATTAGATTTTTGTTTATTATAAGAGTTTAATAATACAAATATGACTATAATTAATTTTAATTTATCGATTAAAAAAGATTATATTACCTGCATTAATGTTATATGCCCATGTTTTTTAAGAAATTGTTGAAGGCATATATGAGCTACATCTGACATATCTACTTTATATTTTCTAGTTCTAAATGCATTTACCAATGGTCTTAATTCAATATCTTGTATAGAAAAGACACTGGAAAGTTCTTCTAAAAAACTCTTTTCTGTTTCACTAATAAATTCACCTTGGTGAGATTTTAAAAACTGCACTGCAGCTTGTCTATTTCCAGCATGTAACATTTCTAAATAAAGATGGCAAAATACTGGATACAGAAGACCTTTTAGCTCTGTTTTTAATTTATCATTAAGTATAACATTTACCCACATCTTTAGTCTGAAAGATTTTAACATGTAAATATGTGTGTATATGTGTATATATGTATGTAAATATATATATATATATATATATATATATATATATATATTTATATCTTTAGAAGAAGTGCTTCACAATCCATTTATGTCTAATCTAATTTATTTAAATATGAAGAGAGAAAATACTAATTCTGTATTTGCCCTCTACGTAATTTGAATTATTTTGCAAACGCTTCAGATTGATGTTTCATTTGAAAATTATAAAAATAGATTATTAAATTTTATAACAAGGCTTATATATAAATCGTTGAACAAATAAGGAAAAATTAATTAAAAAACCAACCGTTCGTATGCTTGATCTGCAGCAGCTGTATCAATAGTGATAGCACTGAAGACAATTGAATTATCCCGAGATATACCCCACTTAACGGTTGCACTAAGAGTCACTTCATCGCCTGTTTGGCAAATTGATTGATCGGGTTTACAAAGAAATTCACCAGCTTGCTATGTAAATAAACAAATAATTAGGGTTATGTTAGAATATTTGTAAGTGATTGTAGTTTCGAAGGAATCTAACCAAAAATTTTACCTGATAATGACGTCGTTTCAAATACGATTCGACCGTAGCATTTATTATTTCATTTTTTGAACGCTTCATTTTCATTTATCAATTGATCAATCACGCTTATATTTTTTTTTAAGATCTCAAAATTTATTAAGAACTACGATATTCATCGTATCCAATGTAAGCGTATCAACTTCTAAATGAAATTGGGGAATACAGCTGAGAATTGTTTTATTCTAATTGCAATTTTCCGACGAAAGAGGGCAGTATAAGCAACTCACTATATGAAGGCGCTAGTGTCTTCAATGTTTATCTGTAAAACAGCCTTTTTAAATTCTGATTTGACTCGATAGATTTATTGCACATCAGTTAGTGAGGTCAGTTCTGTTTGGTTCTTGTTGGTGTCTATTGGAATTTGGATTTTTTAAAGAATGGCACCACCAAAACGTTTTAAAAAAGATAATGACAGAGGCAAATGGAAAAAAAGAAAAGAAGACCATGAAGAATGCATGGATGATGATTCTACTGATGTTGTAGAAACAGAGGGTATTCCAGACGCTGCCAAAACTGATATAGAAAAACAAGATGAAGCTGTATTAGAAGATGAATTCGGTGCAAAAGATTATCGTTCACAAATGACGCTAAAATCTGACTGTGAATCTAGACCATTATGGGTAGCACCAAATGGACATATTTTTCTTGAATCATTTTCACCGGTATATAAACATGCCCACGACTTTTTGATAGCAATATCAGAACCTGTTTGTCGACCAGAACATATTCACGAATATAAATTAACGGCATATTCGTTGTATGCTGCTGTTAGTGTAGGTCTTCAAACTCATGATATAATAGAATATTTAAAAAGATTGAGTAAAACTAGTATACCTAATGGTATTATAGAATTTATAAAGTTATGTACATTATCGTATGGCAAAGTAAAGCTTGTACTAAAACGTAATAAATATTTTGTGGAATCTCCATTTCCAGAAGTATTACAAACACTTCTGAAGGATCCTGTTATACAGCAATGTAGATTAAGAAAAAATATAGATGATTTAGAAAAGGATGAAGTCACAACAAATATTCAAAACAAAGCAAAGAATATAAGATTTGGTGCAAAACCATTACCAAGTGCTCAAGCAGTTACTGCTAAACAAGCTGCTCCAGAAACTAAAGTTGATCAAACACCATCAGAAACGGCTGCTATTCCAGAAGATATAACTACATTTTATGAAAAAATTGATAAAGAAGATGAAGATGAAGAAGAAGAACAAGAATTAAAAACTGTCAGTTTTGAAGTTAATCAAGAAAAAATTGAAGTTATACAAAAAAGATGTATAGAGTTGGAATATCCATTATTAGCAGAATATGATTTCCGCAATGACAATGTAAATCCTGATATAAATATTGATTTAAAACCATCTGCAGTTTTAAGGCCTTATCAAGAAAAAAGTTTACGTAAAATGTTTGGCAATGGACGTGCTAGATCAGGTGTGATAGTACTGCCATGTGGTGCAGGAAAAAGTTTAGTTGGTGTAACAGCTTGTTGTACAGTACGAAAGCGTGCTTTGGTACTTTGTAATTCTGGAGTATCTGTAGAACAATGGAAGCAGCAATTTAAGATGTGGTCTACTGCTGATGATTCTATGATTTGTCGATTTACTAGTGAAGCAAAAGATAAGCCTATGGGTTGTGGCATTTTAATCACTACATATTCTATGATAACACATACACAAAAACGTTCTTGGGAAGCTGAGCAAACTATGCGATGGCTTCAAGAACAGGAATGGGGAATTATGGTTTTAGATGAAGTACATACAATTCCTGCCAAGATGTTCAGAAGAGTGTTAACAATCGTACAATCTCATTGTAAATTAGGATTAACAGCTACATTATTGCGAGAAGATGATAAAATTGCAGATCTCAATTTTTTAATTGGCCCAAAATTATATGAAGCCAATTGGTTAGAACTACAAAAACGGGGATTCATTGCCAGAGTGCAATGTGCTGAAGTATGGTGCCCTATGACCCCTGAGTTTTATAGGGAATATCTTGGATGTAAAACAAATAGGAAACTGTTATTGTACGTAATGAATCCAAATAAGTTTAGAAGTTGTCAATATTTGATTAGATACCACGAAAGACGTGGTGATAAAACAATTGTCTTCTCAGACAATGTATTTGCATTAAAACATTATGCTATTAAAATGAATAAACCCTATATTTATGGACCAACTAGTCAAAACGAACGTATACAGATACTGCAAAATTTTAAATTTAATACAAAAGTAAATACAATATTTGTTAGTAAAGTAGCTGATACTTCTTTCGACTTACCAGAAGCAAATGTACTAATCCAGATTTCTTCACATGGCGGTTCCCGACGTCAAGAAGCTCAACGATTGGGCCGTATATTAAGAGCTAAAAAAGGCGCAATTGCAGAAGAATATAATGCCTTCTTTTATACATTAGTATCACAAGATACTATGGAAATGAATTATTCAAGAAAACGTCAAAGATTTCTTGTTAATCAAGGCTATGCTTATAAAGTCATTACTAAGTTGGCAGGTATGGACGATGAGCCAGATTTAATGTATAGCGTACGAGAAGAACAAGGTCAGTTGTTGCAACAAGTCCTTACAGCCAGCGATATGGATGCAGATGAAGAAAGAATACCTGGGGAAGGTATACGATCAGTTACAACGAAAGCAGGAAATATGACATCACTATCAGGAGCAGATGATGCCGTTTATTATGAATATAAAAAAGCCCCAAGTTCTTCAACAGCTAATAAACATCCGCTATTTAAAAAATTCAGAACTTAAGAGCTTATAGTAGAATTTAGTATTTTTATTGTGTACTGATATTATAATTGCATAATAATATCATATATTTGTGAATTCTAGGAATTGTTAGGGAAAAAAGGTAAATAAAAATTATGAAGCATGTTGTATTATATCATTTAGGATTTTACAATCTACATGCATAGTTTCAAATAAATCAAATGTAACTTTTAAAAGATGTAAGATTAATAGACTATATTTTTCATACATACTAAAAGTTCCTCTTTATACTGTACTTTAGTATATTATAATTAATTTATAGTTTTATGTGAATTACACGTGTAAAATGTTGTAAATCAAATAAATTATTATAGATAATCATTCTGAATCGAGTATTTATATATAAATAAAATTTAAAAGATAATTCCTTTTATGAAATTTTGTTACAGTTAAAGAAAAGTAAGTTTTAAGGTAACAGAAAAAATTGTGTATAATAATATTTAAAAATAGTATATAGGAATGAAAAGTTTTTATTTTTCATTATAGGTACTTAATGGATATACTTAATTTTTGTTGGTACTATTTATGAATAATATATTAAGTAAATATGATTGCATTTAAAATAAGATATATATATATATATATATATATATATATATATATATATATGTATGTATGTATAATATATATTGCATGTTCCTGATAAAGCGAAAGAAATTAGAGCAATATTTATAGAGAAAATAATATGCTCTTCTATAACTGAAAAAAACAATATAAGAATGTAAGAAAGAAGAAATTGTTTTAGTTGAGGAATTATATCTTAACCAGAGAAGGTCCAAATTCTATTGCCATGATTATCAGTGGAAGCATGAGTATTATAATAATCATCTCTTGTGCGTTGAGAATTAGATCTGCCAGTCGGACGGCCATTAGATCCACGATTACGATCATCTCCAAACAATCGATTCCAGATAGAATTATCACCGATAGTATTTCTGGATCCAGAACGTCCGGATGATCTTCCAGGTCCATATGCTCTTGGTGGTGGTGTTGGTGGTATTGGATATGATACTGTCAAATTGTAGATCGATAATCAACAAATTTATTGTTATGTTAAAACATGTCAAAAATAATATAGTTAACTATCAAGTCAAAAATAATTAACTGCTTTCTAGAAAATCTTTAAAAACAATTGATATTTTTATGTTAAATTAAAAAATAATTGTTTGGTTACAGTTAGTTAAAACTGCATGCTGTTGATGTAATATAAAGTAAATATACCCTGTTTTATGTTGTTTACATTCACAAGGATGGTGTTAATGTTTTGTTCAGGTCAAATCAAGGATTTATCCAATTCAGATGAATACATCTTATTTAAGATCGATATTGGGCAATTCTAAATTTGTTCTTTATTTATGTGTATGCTATCATAAATTATATAAGTTAAATTAATATTAGAATAAAGAATTATATATAATATATAATAATTTTAAAATGTAGAGAAATGCAGCAATATACAAGATGAAATTATAAGCAAAGCAGATAAAATTTGTTATATTAATACTTCATTTTTATACACGTCTTTAAAGAATTATTTAAAAGACACATGTGCTTTGTATAGAATAATCATAATAAATATCATTAAAAATAGATTCATTATTACTAAATATTAACAATTGCTACAAGAATATTATTTTAATTATTATTAGAGTACATTTTATTATATGTATATGTATATGTATATGTGTGTATATACATACATACATACATACATACATACATACATACATATATATATATATATATATATATATATATATATATATATATATATATTGAATGTAATTTACCAACCATTATATGTAAACGAGTATTGATGATCTACGTATATACATATAAATAGTTTTCGTATGAACGTATACATATACATATAAATATGTGAGTCACAACGAAGGCACCGTGCATTGCATAGTCAGCAATCATTTAATAAAGCAATTGGACGGTAGACATTACGACTACATTTGTAAAAGTTGCACATTGAAATTGTCATGGTATATAAATTAAACTGTACAGCAAATTTCTAAGATAAAAATAATCATACGTAGTCAGGTACATGTTGCATTTATGTAGAAACTTTGAAAACTATTTCGCTCTTAATCAAACTTCATAATTTATTAGAAATATTAAAAGGAAATAAATCCGTTCAAAATTCATGCGAAATGATTTTCGCGTATAAATATGTTTTATAAAATACGCTTAGAACGTTATATGAATTTATTTTTGGATAGAGGATAGCAATGCACCGTTTAATAATAAGAAAAAAAAAAAATAAGTAAATATCTTTTATAATCACGACCAATTGACAAATATCAAGGCTAAGCTAATGAAGCAAATGGTCGTTAAAGATGCAGACTGTCCGACGCTACCATTTTTACGATATACAGAATTCGAATTGTAGGCATATCCACGATGGTTCTGATTCGGATAATTCTGATAACCAGGATATTGTCCTACTGGATATCGTTGACCGTTCGGATACTGTTGTTGCGGATAGCCTGTTTGCGGATATCCAGATTGTCCTGGATATGGGGGATAACCTTGACCAGGATATCCTTGACCAGGTTGCGGCATCCTGTTCATAGTTGGATACGGCGGATAACCAAGGTTATCAGTTTGTGGGTTATTTCCCCGATTCGTTGACGGATATGGTGGATAACCATTGTTGTTATTCGAAGAGCCTACATTGCTTGGATAAGAAGGGTAACCTAGATTGGTACCAGAGTTTACTTGATGATAACCATTTCCCCCGGGTACAGGATCAACGGGCGCTGGTGGTGCATTTGCGTTAGCATACGGATTCGTGTTGGTATTCGTATGTTTATTACTGTCGCTACTGCTGACGTGTTGACCATTCACAATATCGACACCAGCCGATTCGAATCCTGAAAATTACTCTTTTTTTCGTTCGTTTTTCTCGCTTCTATACGGGATATTTTCTAAGTACCTGTAGTAAATTTCAACTTAATAATATATCGCTTTTAAATAACACCCAACGTAAAACACGCCTCTTTTACATTCTCGAATTATTCGAAATAAATTGATTTTTATGTGGTAATGTTAAGAAGAAAAAAGGAGGGAGGGAACATTTTTCAAATTTACTTCTGGTACTTGGAAAGCTCTCCAAAAATAGTAACTACAATTTTATTCGTGCTTTGGTGCAAACTATACTACTCTTAATTATTAACAAACCACGTTATGACGTTTTAATCCTTTGAGCAATGAGCTTTCGTAGTGCTATTGAACTATATACAGCAAGTATATATAAATGAGTAGATGTGTTAAAATATTAAGACTAGACGTAAATTAACGGCAGTACTACATCGGTGCATAATTCAAAACGTAAATGTACGTTCGTACTGCTCGAAGGGTTAAACGGATCAGCTAAAAGGATATTTATGAGTTAAAATGGAATATATCAAGGAAAATGCATATACATGCAAGGTTTAAATATTGTTGAGAAAAAGTGCAATACCACTAATTTGTTTGTTCTTTACACGTTCCCTATTTTATCATTTTTGTTTATTTGATCAGTATTTTTATTAATTAATAATAAATATCTTGTAAAATTAATGAGTATATATGAATATTGTGGTTAGTATAAATAATTATTACGTCATGAATTGATCGATATAATATTGATCGTGCTTATATTACGTATTGACATTTTATTATTAATATTAGCTATTCTTTTAAAATACTGATCAAAAATTTTGGAAATATTAATTGAATAAATAGTGGCTCTATTTTATTATTTCAATATTTGAGCTCTATTAAATATTTCGAACGATTTTTAGGCACGATCGTAGGGAATTCCTCATGCTTTCGATATATTGAAATATATAACAGACGATCTTTGGGAAAGATATCCAAAAACCTTTTTGAATTTTTATGTTTCATAAAAAATTTAAAATATATATATATGTGTATGTGTCCATTCATTTTACCGTCTGGAGAGCTCGAGGGGTTGATTAAAAATTTATACAAAAAATGAAGCTATTCGCAACGAAAATCGTTACATACCAAAAGTATAATAATTTTGGTTCGATTCGATTTTCAGCTTCAAAATTGCAGTATCTAAAAAATTACATTAATTTATAGTTAAAAAAAGAAAAAAAGCATATACTACGGAATTAAATAACCATTAATTGAACATATAATTGTATAGAAATAATTAACGTAATGCCATTTACGTGAACTACCTCGATCGTACCTATTTTCTTTCCTAAAAAATTACTACAAAAAAATACTACAAATGCGAACAGGGAACTGCACGAGCATAATTAATAATAAAAATATTAAAAATAGGTGTCTGAAATTTTCAGCTTTTCTTCCCCATAAATAAGCATGAGTCAACGCACTAAACAAATGTTTAGTCATTAAAATGAAGAATTAGATTTACAATGATAATGAAATTAAAAAAAAAAAAAAATGAAAAAAAATGCATTAAAAATAAATCCTTTGCATTTTAAGTAATCTATTTATAACCTTTGATAAATTAAGGTAATAAACGAATAATATTAATAAGCATATTTTATAATCATTTATTTATTTTGAACTTTTTAATTTTCACAAGAAATCTCACCGTTCAATATATTTTAAACTGCAAAGGATTAAAATGATCGTGCGATATATCAGCATATATTAATGCGCTTCAGTGATTTTCGATTAGTGATTTCGATGATATATTAATAAAATAAAAAACTTATCGTTTTGCCATTTTAGTACCCACCGTTTGATGCTACCTTGCTTACGCATTTAGGTACGCCGTTTTCACTTCTGCAGTAATCATTTTCATTACAAATGATACTCGAACAACTGGTTTCTGTTGGGAAATATTATAAAGCGGAATAATTCTCAAGTAACATTAGCATTTAATATCATTCAGAGAAGTATTAATTTTTTATGATCCCCCATGCTTTATCGATAAACATCGATGAATATATTGTTATTTATCCGGTCGTAGTGCAAGCATTATGTCGAAAGAAGTTTGTCATACTTTGACGGAGATGAGTTGCCAGGTTAATGATACTCCATAAAGAGAGGGAGAGAAAAAGAGAGAGAGAGAGATAGAGAGAAAGAGACAGAAGGATCGCATTAACAAAGTTAAAACATGCGCACGATCTCATGCATATGTAATATCATGCACAAGTGTCATTAATTCTCATGAAAGATATAATATCATTATCGGCTATAATTACAAACTTCGTAGATCTGTCTTTTTTACGTAGATATGTATATATTACATTTCAAACTTTAAATTTTCAAAGCGACGTGTAAAAAAAGAAATTCGATATGTTTCAAAAGATTATTGTACACGTTAATTTTATTGAATTAATTTTTATAATACCAATAAAATATAATAAAACGTTGAATGGTATTTTAAACATATTTTATTTTCTTACCTCTGTTATCCGTTTTCTTGCAAGTTGGATAACGACCACATTGATTTGAGTATTGCGTGCAAGGATCCTCGGCCATCACGCAGACTTCATCACTCCTACATCCAATATCTTTGCAGCTTCTTCCATATTCTGCAATCAAAAAATATATATTTGCGTTATAAATATTTATTCAGTCGATATAAAGAAAGTAACAAAATTCTTTATAAAAGTTATGAAAACAACTTCATTCATTTTTGTGCAAAAGATATAGCAAAAAATATCGTGACTACTATGTTATTAACGTAATTGTAATAATTTAGAATAATTTACGAAATAAATAAATTCGATTGATAAAGAATATAAATCATAAGCATATATTGTATACGTCGAACGATCATTCAATCATCGATATGCAAGTACATTGAAACGATCATTTGAAAATATCTCAAATGACGATATAATAGCGCCTTTAAGGGGAATACAATTTGTAATAAAAATAAACTATCAAGAGATTCAAGGTCGTAATTGTAATTACGCGCGTTTCTCTCCTTTGTATTTACCGTACGTAAATTCATTCGGATAAAACTACCATAATGATCTTTGTGCATCTTTAGAGAGACTATAAATTGGCCACGCCTATCCGTTGATATAATTGTAACTCCATTTCAACCCTGGTTGCGTCCTTGCTTAAGAACCCCATTGATTTTCAATTATCAAGAGAAATATAGGGAAGGTCGCGGTTAGATTCTATTCGATTTTCTATCTCTTACGAGTATTCACGTTAATTCGAAAAGAAACCGAGACAAAGAAATTGTACAGATACCAATGCAATAGGATTGCACTCTATTTTAATGCATATTCTACGCATACTGAATCTTAAAGGTACTAGAAATTTGGAACTTTGTAATGAGTCAACGTTGTTAAGTTAACAATCTTTGTTTCTTTTTATATATTTTTGAATGTTGACCCTCTAAGATATTAACTATTTAGAGCATAATAATGAGCCGACATCGTTAAAATAATAACCTTTGTTATTTTATTTATTACTTTTCTCTTGTTATAATTGTACAACAGACTTTATTTTTTTTTATAGCTTGTATCAATTCTTGAATTGAACGAAAGTTGAACTTGAATAGTAGTATCTAACGACTTCATTCTGCGGTTTGCTTTGGTTTCGCTTTTATAATCTCGTTGACCTTTATGCCTTTGATAAAGTGGTTTTCTTTTTATTATGTCGTTCGCAATATCAGCAGGAAAGGAAAATACAATCGCGGTAACGAATACATCGAAGAAATATACAGAAGCGTTAAATATAAGATTTTAATGAATACTTACTTGAATATGATGAAACATCCGGTATGACGACAATGACCAATAGTGCCGTTAATGCGGCACTGAGAGTTCGTGCGTTAAACATTTTCTAAAAGAAGAAAAATAAAAAAATATGATATATATTATTACTAAGAAATATATCAAGTACTGTTTGTTATTTAATCGTAGTGAGAATGTTGTTTATGTATTTGTATGTTTTATAAGCATACATAATGTTTATATCGGTGTATATACATGACCTTTTCCTATTTTTAAAAACACTCGGCTTATAACAACATAAAGTTTAAAGATCGTCGTTCTGAATTTTTATATTTTTCATAGTTATGATATTTCCATGGGATAATTTTTAATACAATATAGATTTGTTTTTTTTTTTTACGATAAATTTGAGATAAACTACATAAACGTTTTTTCTTGTCCTTACAAATTATATGAGAAAAGTAATACATACGCTATATATATACGCTGTATATATACGTGTGTATGTATGCGTATATAAAATCCTTTTCTGAGAAACTCGGTTTCTACTTTAATTAAAAGAAACATGGCGTCTATGAATTACTTTAATGAAATGTAGATGACTAGTAAATATTGGAATTTTGAGAAAATCAAGAAATTTCATCATAAATTGTAAATTTCTTCGGAAATAATCACATACGCATTTATATATTATATCATCGTTAAAATCTTAACGAGACGAGATTTTTAATGAAGAAAAAAAAAAGAAAAAGGAGAACACATTTTTCTCCTTTCTTCGAAGATTAAACATATTCGACGTATAGAATGTTTCTCTATAATATGTTATGCGCCGTCGCGAAGTAACGAGAAGATTTCGTGTTTACGAGAAGGATAGATAAAACTAACCTTACAAAACTTTCGATTGGCGCAGTATAATTTTGTAAAGTAGACGTTCTAAAAACTATTCTCGAAATTTCGTAACTGCGCTTTCAACATAATCGAATCTAACCTCACTTTCTTTGTGAAAAGTTTATTTCACGTCTTATTCTTCGCTCCGTAGTCCCATCTTTTCTACGACTTCTTTTTTTCTTTCTTCGCACTATTTCACAGACCACGCTTTTTAATTTCATTTTTTCTCACGTCGTCTATCAGAAAAATGTTCGTGACATTGAAGAATCACGAGGTGCTTTTTTCTGAACGACCTCGAGAAACACGCACATACAAAAGAATCCCTTATGGAAGATTCACGTTACAATAATGCGGCCAGCGAACATGGTTATCGAAAGAAAATATTTGTAGAAATTCTATCGCCGCTAGACATTCTACGCCGAGATATTTTAATACGAGAAAACTACGTTTATTTACTTATGCGATCAATATAACCAAATCTTACCTGTTCTTTTCTGGATACTTTCTAACCAAGTAGTCACAACACTTTACACTCTCACGGTCACTGAAGTACTGAAGTCGCAGTTTATTTCGGAACAGTTTTGTTGTCGCGAATGACGTATTATGGAATGAGTGTGAGTAAGAGGGAGAGAACGTTAGTAGTGCGTGGCTGTAGATAGAGAAAGAAAGAAGGGGGGAGTGCGTGGAAGTAGTAGAGAGGAGAGAGGGGAGTCGACGAGGGGAGAGGTTAGGGAAGGGACGATTGAGTGGGTATGAGAAGGAGGGGGGAAGAGGGAGGGAGGGGATAGGGAGGAAAGAAGGGAGAGATCGTTGGGAGTGCGTGCAAGTGAGATAGAGAGAGAAAGAGAGAGACAGACATAGTGTCAAGCGAAAGGAATCGGAAGTTGGATACGATCGGAATATAACCTCGAATGAAAAAGGAAGATTTCAACTACTACGTCATAAATAACGATATCTTCAGTATAGAACAGTTACAGTCCAAAGTTTAATCATAAAAGTTTTTTGTATAAATAATGTAAATATGTACAGTAAGTTATCATTAATACCGATAATTTTTTATAACAAATATCGCGAATAAGTTCGTTCAATGCACGTTGTTTTTAATCGGAAAGATGATAAAAAAAAGAGTGTATAGTTTATTACTGCGTATTAATTAATCAGTTCATTGATGAAGTAGCTTTTCGTGTAATTTTGTAAGCAGCAAGCCATGTAAGTGTAAAAACGTTCTTTATCTTTCTTTCTTTCTTTCCTTTTTTTTTTTTATATATATAAATACAAGAATGAAAAACTTATTAAAGATATATGCTTGGATTTAATATTTAATCATTGTGATAATGATCTTTTAACGTATGCCTTACGTAATTCGATTAAATTGAAGAATGAATTGAATTAATTGATAATGATATAAGTTACACTGCGTGATAGTTGTACCACGATAATTATCGTCATAAATAACTTTCTAATACGTCGAATCTTCTCAATTTTTGCCCAATAATTTTTTGCCGAGTATTATTAATTTTTTGTTTGCCTAATTAGTCATGCAATAAAGTCGTTCGTAGAAAATGATTTCGGAGAAAAAATTCGATACGATCGAAAAAAAAGACTAATAATTTTTTATGCAGGACTAACTTTGCAGATTAATTGTGCTAATTACATTTCTGCTTGTTTTTTTTTTAAATATATTTTTGATTTTGCGAAGTTGAACCTCTTGTTTATCGATAATTGTGTTTATCGTATATATTTTCCACTTGTAGAATTTCTAAAACAACTATTTATTTTCAATTTACGTTTTGTATAATGAAATCACGATTGCAAAATCGATGTTCGCTATTTCGCTTTATTGAAATAAATAAACAACTAATTAATATACCGTATAAATTTAATTAGTTTCTTGCTATTACAGTTCCAAATGCAATTTCCAAACCTAATTTCAATCGTTCGGTTCGGGGACGAGGTAAATTAATGTCTTAACGCCATGTTTAACTTTCAAGTCCCATTCGTATAATTTTAATTTTTAATTTTTTATTTTTATTTTCGATTTCTTTCTTTTTGTCATAAGTTGGTATATTTTTTTGTCATAATTGGTAAGAGATAGAACACAATGATTTTTAATTTTTTTTTTTTTTTTATAAATACCCTGATATATCTTCTTTAATTAATTAGATATTACAAGTCAATTATCTTTAAAAAAAATCATTAAACAAATATACGCTTAAAATAAATAACTAACGAGATAATAACGTGCTAAACATTCTACACAGAAAGAAACAGTAATATTGAATCTTTAATAAACATAAAAACAACTTATCTTATGTTATATATTATAAGATTATTATAATATATTAAAGGATTAAGCCGCTGAAAAAAATTTCTCGACGATAAAGAAATGAAGAAAACAAAAAAAAGAAGAAAGAAGGAACGAAGAAAAAAAGAATAAGGGAAGAAAGATGGAAAGAAAAGGGATGGAAGGGGGTGTACAAAAATAGATAGCACACGGTATAGTATGTATATGTACTTACGTTGTGCGAGTAGAAAAGTCGAGTACTCTCGATGGGCACGTGCCTCTTGCCGGCGGAGTATCTTTAAGTAGGAGGAAGAGAGAGAAAAAGAGAGATTCAAAGAGAGAGAGAGAGAGAGACACTGAGTGAAAGAGTAAGAGTAAGACAGAGAAAGATAGATAGATAGATAGAGAGAGAGAGAGAGAGAGAGAGAGAGAGAGAGAGAGAGAGAGAGAGAGAAAGAAGTAGACAGAGAAATAGAGAGAGAGAAAGACAGATAGACAGAGATCTCTCACGAAGCTCTCGACGGTAGTCTATTCGATGTGGAGATTGCGCAAAGTAGCGCAAGATGCGTTCGAGTCGACATCGACAGGTTACGAGACGACGCGGAAGCTCGAGAGGTTGGGCTAACTATAGTAGAAGTAAACTCGCGAGAGAGGACGCTTCTCTCTCGTAGGATACAGCAGCCTTTCGTTCCACCATCACCATCCCTTCGTTCCCTTTTCTAGTAGGCCTATAGATACTATACTATGCTATACTATATTACACGGCGTACACAAGCTGCGCGCTTAGGTGCGCGCCTAGGTGCGCGCCTAGCTGCGCGCGTCTAAGTGCGCCCCCGATTGCGTAGTCGCGTAGTCGGTGGTGCGACAACGGGCGTCGACCGCTTTTAGTAGAATTTTCTTACCCCTCAGTCGCGTACTTCCTCTCGCGGATGACGAATACGAACTACATTATCATCTTTCTCCTTCTTCTCGTCCTTTTCTCCGTATTTTCACTCTACCTCTTATCTCTCTATCTCTTTTTTTCACATCGTCATCAGTCATCACCGTTCTTTATCCTCGTGTTTTTATTTTTGTCTCCTTCTTCCTCGTTCTCCTCTTCCTTCTTATAACGAATTTTGTTTCCTCTTGTCCTCTAAAGAATACAAGTGAATTCAAAGGTCGCGTATCTCTCTCGTCTCTCTTGCTCTTTATATCTCCGTAATATACAACTTTGTTCTCTCTCTCTGTCTCTGTCTCTCTCTCTGTCTGTCTCTTTTCCTTTGTTTTCCTTTCTTGTTGCGAGAGAACGACGAAGATACCTTTTCTTCTATTTTTTTTTCTTCGGATTCTCCGAGAGAGTTTATGTTATTAAATATTTTATTATTTGCCATGTTTCTAAGAAGAGATATGAGAACGACGTAATACAAATCCTGTCGAAACCTGCGTGCTCATAACGAAACGACGCTTGGTGCTGATCGGAGGTAAAATAGAGGTATAAAAGAAAAATAGAAAGGGAGAGGAAGAAAGAGCAGAAAGGAAGAAAGAAAGAAAGGGTGAATAGTTAACGTGGCATCTTGATTTCGCCGACTGTCAACGTGGATGGTCCAGGTGTGCATCAGGTATGTAAAAACTTTGAGAGCTTTTCTTTATACATATGTATGTGCACGAATATTGAAGATTGTTCTTTATACGTTTATCTATATACGTTATATATATATATCATATTATTTACGTATTACAATTACGTTTTATTCGATATATCATTAAATGATGTCACGATAATTCGAACGTTATATCGACATCAAAAACCCTTTTTTACGTTTATCGGCAATTTATAAAAACGTATGTTTAATTTATATTAAATCCGTTTCCATACGCTTGTTATAACGATAAATTATGGTAATATCCGATGCCTCCCGTATCTGTAAGTCCTTCGTTTGCTCGTTAATACCTTATCAAAATGCGATTAAATTTTCTCGTAATAGACGAAATCATTAGAGATATACAAAATAATTAACCTTGTTAATAGCTCAATATTTATTTATTGCGAAATACTAGAATGTGATATATGTAATAGATCGGTGAACCAGTATTGAACTATATTGTTGAATGTGTAATAGGTACAAGTAACAAATCAGATAGCTATCAAATTTCAGAGAAAACTCGATTATGGTAATACGCGTGATCGTCGCTTGTGTTTCTAAACTAAATAAGATGGAAATGAAAATTAACGTTATATGTATGGGTTTGTATGAGATTGAAACTCGTCTGATACATGGACAACAGGTTCGTTCGTCCTTTGTGTTGGAAGTTAGGAAGATGAAAGATAAGTTTGTAATATTAGGAATGACGTCTAATCTATCTATCTCTAGCAATTTCGAGGATTATCTCATATTTTTATTCTCGTCATTTTTCCATTTAGTAAATGGTATGTATTTGCATAGATATGTACATATTACTTATAAAACGTGCGGAGTTATCGTCGTTGATACTTATGTTAGATAGAACGAAGATCACACGTACACGTAATTTCTACGAGAAATTATTATGGAAGAACATTAACATAATGTTGGTGTTAATAATTAAAAAAAAAAAGAAAATACCAGTCAACTAGAATCGGATAAGAAAAAGGTAAACCAAGTATATTTCTAATAGGGTTAAATCCATGTTCAAATGAAGAGTTTTCTCGATTTTAATTGTTTGTTTGATTTTTTTTTGTATAAAAACTAAAAAGATTTATTTATAATACAATACAAACATATATATAAGTTATTGTTAAAGTTACATAAGTCTAAGTTTTATATATATATATATATATATATATATATATATATATATATACACATAAGAATGATATTATATAAATTATAATGATATAATTATTATTGATAATAATTTAGTTGGAAATTAAATTTAATATAAAATATATAAGTGAAAATATATTATCAGTAAATTCGTATATATATATATATATATATATATATATATATATATATATATATATATATATATATATATATATATATATGGTAGGTACATGTAGTTCCAGAAATAATTAAATTTACAATATAATTGAATAATAGAGAGAGAGAGAGAGAGAGAGAGAGAGAGAGAGAGAGAGAGAGAGAGAGAGAGAGAGAGAGAGAGAGGAAGAGGAAAAGGAAGAAAATAAAAAAATATCAAAAGGATTAAATATAGCTAATATTTTGTTGAGATCGAAATTGTATCAACTTCAATATTTCGAGATAATGAAGCACAAAAATAAATTAAAAGACGAAGGATAAAAAAAGATTTTTTCTCGAGTAACATCTTTTCATTATTAAAATAGAATAATTAATAAATCACGTAAGTTAATTATATTCTATTAGTATACGTTAGATATATAAGTTGTGGACTAGATTGATTTCTCTTGAAAAGATGAATTAGAATCGTGAGATAAAATTTTTCGTTACGAGAGTTACAATTGGTTCGTTAACGGAACGTCTCTTATTAATTTCTTTATTTCTTTCAAACTAATAAAAAACAAATGAAAATTTTTATATCTCGAGCAAAGCAATAGCACAGAGAATCAATATACTTGAAATCGATTTGCTTGAAACCACGTTTGACTGGCGATGAAAAATTTTATTTTTCAATCTGGATTTTATTTGTTTACCTTTCTTTTTTTTTTTTTTTTTTTAACTAATCACTCGATATTGATATGCCCGTCGGACGTCCGAAAGTTGTTTTTCCCGATTTTTTTTCATGTGACACGTAAGATTTACTTTGAATGTAACAAACCCGCGAATAAAGTTACCCATAAAACGGTATTATACTCGATGGTATCCAATATAATCCGAGATCCTTAATAATTCAAGATTCTCGAGTCCTGAAACTAAATTCGAGATTTCCTGCTTGGAATAGTTTTGTTCAAGTTTTGTCGTTTTGCAAACGTAGGATCGTTTGACTTCATATTGTATATATTGTTCTCTCAGTATTATACGATTCGCTGTCCATAAATCATCCGTATAATCCGTATATTCTGGTAGTACATGTTTAATACCATTTATAACGGATTATCGGCATTCTGTCGCTTTTCGAAGAAAAGCGTCCGTTAGAAAGCCATTTTGAAAGCATGCTTATGGAACTAGCACGATTACATATAAATTTGATTTGATCGTAGGATAACGAAATGAAATATAATAATTGATTATTGATAATTTAATAATACCATGTAAAAACTGTAAAATATCGCATTTTAGTTTTTCCAATAGAAACATATTATAATCGACGTTATTTTCTTTTTTTTTTCTTTTTTTTATAAACATACAGATCAACCAACGAAGCGAATTGCGCAAAAAAGAAGAGACATTATAATACTCGTGCAAGTATTTCGTGAAACGATCGACTGCGAAATAAAAACGTGGCATCGGGCCAAGTTCTCTCTCTCTCTTTCTTTCTATCTTTCGCTCTCTATGGCCCGTTAAAAAAGGTAGGAAAAAGAGAAAGAAAAAAAAGCGTAAAGTGACCAAGTGGGAAGAAGAAAATGACGTAAAAAAAAAAAAAAAAGAAAAAAAAAGGAAAAAGAATGGCCATCGAGTTATTTCCGAAGAGGAATTATAATTCTTTTTCCATACAAAGAGAAAATAATAGTGAATTTAATCGGTTTGGTATGTCATCATTTATTAAATAAAACCAAGGACTTTTAGCGAAGAAGAAACTATCATTATTATTATATCAGGACTTATATCAGTATTTTATTCTAAAGAGAATATTTCAGAATTTTAGAATAAAGAATAAAAAAGTTTTCTTATCAGAATTATATTCGCTAAAAGCTAAAATTGTTTTAACAATATTCCGTCGATATAAATTATCGTGAAATCGTTCTCGTCTTTAAAATATGTATTATTTCGATTGGGTAAAATATTGTATATGTATCAAGTTCCTGAATGAAACAACAGGTCTAATTGAACGTACCTGTATCAAAAGATATTAGTTTTGTGTGTTCTTTTATTAGTGAATCGATACAAAACTTGTATGATCTTTGAGCTGAGATACACATACACACACATATTATATATATATATTTAGCGTCTTTTATATGTCATATGCGTAAAGACCAAAAAAAAAGTTGCATCGTCTGCTTTTAGCCTTTGAGATGGTCTTGTCGTAAAAGGGTCTTCTCGATGGATCTCGGTTGGGCGAATAGAGGGGCTCTCAGCTTCCTTTGGGAAAAATCAATTTCGCTGACGCGACTCCTAATCCGATTAATTAAAGGCAGGCGCCGGAGAAAGGCCATCGAATTTTGAGACCGAACATCGTACGATGTAGGTATTATCGGCTGTATCTATGAAATTCCATTCGTGAAAAGCGTTAGAGCAGCTCGAAGAAGAAGGGTGGATTTACCTTAGTTGATTTTGTCGCGAGGAAAGAAGATAAAGGGATGGAGAAGACAAAGAGGAAGAGGAAACGAAAGATAACCCTTGAAAAACTGTATTAGACAATAATATGCATTGCTTTGATATTCGCTCGAAATCGTAATGCTTTGTTACGTATTTTACATCAATAAAAAGTCCGGTTGTCGTACCTTGTAACGAGCTTACCCTTTTCTTTTCTTTTCTTTCTTTCTTTTTTTTTTCTTTCGTTCTTTCGCTTTTTTGCTTTCTTTCTTTCCTTATTATACCGAATATTGTCCCTTTTGTGAGTCCTTTCGACGTTTCTTTTACAATGGCGAGATTACAGAGGGAAAATATTGTACCTTAAGCAGAGGAAGAGATTCTCTCGTTAACGATCCGATGTATTCTTACCAATAATATTCTCTTGGTATTGGCGATGATGTTACCTAACCGAAATAGGATACCCACCATTACGATCGCATGAAAAAAAAAAAAAAAAATTTCGCAGGTATTGTATCTATGATTTATATGCTAACCAGAGACGTCTTTCTTTTTTCTTTTTACATTAATAAAAAGAAGTTGTTGATCCAGTTTATCCCGTGATATTTTTGTTATATCCGTGAAAAATGATAAATCAATTGTTTTATTTATCGTCGAAATATTTATCGTGCCAACTTTGAGAAGAAAATATTACGTTTGAAAGCAATTTTCAATTACACGGATTCTTTTCGAAGAGATTTGCGATTTCGTAGATTTGAGAGATGAGTTAAAAATAGATATAGAAATTCCAAAAATAATTAATCGATACGTTCCATTCCAATAGCATTATATTACTACATATACTAGATATTGTAAGGCGTGTGAAATATTTGAGTAAAACGAATGAATAAATAAGCGATATGAAGAAAGGATAAACTTTCGGAAATACGGATAAACAGAAGGAGAGATCAGCACGTGTCAAGAGTGTGTGTGTGTGTATGAACTATATATAATTATGGACTAAAGAACATATATTTTTGATATTATATACGTAAGAATTTATCAATTATATAATAAATTAATTATTACTAAATTTATTATAATTATAAAATGAGATTCAACAAATTGGAGTAGTAATACGATGGAAATTTATTCGTCGTCATGCGAATTTGAAGATCGAAAATATGTAATTGGTGCCTTATATTTTATGTTGCAGAAATCTTAGGACGAATAATTGAATTCCCTTTTGGATCAAGGCAGAAGCTTAATTTCTAGGAAGACGTTACGCGACTTGACACGAACCGCGTTCGATTAATCGTTCTTCGGATTCCAATCGATGCAGCTTGATTAGTACTCTGCAATGTGTTATTCAACGTGACACGAACCGGTCAATGTTTCCATTTCGAAAACGTAATTCGATCCTTTACACGAACCACGCGCTTACTTTTATTTTACTTTTTTTTTATTCCCTTTTTTCGTTTTCTTGCCCAACAGTGAATGGGACTTCGATGAACGTGCATTGGGAAACATTCCATCAATCGCAATTCTTCTATTCTCGTATATCATCTATTTACAGTGTCACACATTCGTACGCGACTTTTTATCATACATCGAATTCCTTTTAACAAAAGCCGCGATCTATAAACGAACCTCGAAGCAATTTCGCATATATCGATTGTCGAAATCGGAAGTTTTTGGTTTTCCATTCTTCATCGTTAGTCAACGGAGAGGAGCGGGCGAAGAGAAGTGAGGGAGAGAGGGACAGGTTCGGTTAGTAATTTTCTCGCGAATCTATTCGAGTTCGCTCGTTGTTGAGAAAGAAGGAAATAATAAAGGGAAAAGAGCAAGAAGAGAAAGAAAAAAAAAAGAGAAGAGAAAAAAGAAAACACTAAAAAGAAAAGAAAAGAAAAGAAAAGAAAAGAAAAGGACAAAAAAGAGAGACAAAGAATAAATTCAAGGGGGATCGATAAATGTAAAGGAAGTCGAAGGAGGAAGATCGTAACATTTTCCTTTGTTTATTGGAAAATCGTTGTCACGTAATCGTCAGAATCGTAAAATGGATAAGTGCGAGGGGTAAATCTTTCTCCTCAGTCAGTGAGATGTTCCCATGAGAAGAGCCGTCTGCGTGGTAATGTCTTGTTGTTGCTGGTGCTGCGACAGCGGGAACAGTACAGCCGGTCCAAGAGGAACAACAGCAGCAGCAGCAAGTGCCGTCGTAGCCGGTGGCGGAAGAAGTGTCGTGGTTGAGAACCACGTTCACGGGAGCAACGTGGTGAGCGGGGGTGGTCTTGGCATCGCGTCCGGCCTCTCGGCGATGCTCTCCCTCATCGTCGTCACCGTCGCCATCAGTACTGGCGAGTGGTTGTTGACCGAAGAAAAACTACCCAAGACGTCCTCGAACGCCTCAGTCGAGCCGGACAGCAAAGTGACTTATAGCGGGCTCTGGCGTGTTTGCGTCGCCATAAGTGAGTACATATATGTTCGACACATTTTTTCATTAACGACATTATATTATAATCTCATGAAATTTTCTCGATCTTTGTCTTACACGACAGCTGCTATGTTTGTTTATTATTTTTATTTACTATTGTTTATTTATCATTTTTTATTCATTTTTATTATTTTTTTTTCTCATCATCTATTTATGCTTACTGATGGTGGTCAGTTGAACTTTAAAATTATACGGTGAAAGTAGTTTGTTCGATGACATGTGGTACGAGATAGGAGGTACCAGGTAATAATTAATGACAAAGTTGTGAGATCATCGTGTAATTGATTTTTTAGAAACGTATTGTTATTAAGAAATATTCGCTGGACGAGAAGATGAACTTTTTTTTTTTTTTTTTTTGAAGAATATCGCTTTTTATCGTTGATCAATTCTCATAAAAAAGTCCAGGTTTTTCTTCTTTTCTTTTCTTTTTTTTCTTTAAATCGGTCAAGAACAATCGATAAGTATGAATAATAGAACAAGTATTTATTGCTGTTTGCTTGCAATGGACTTTATTTTAAAAAATGAAAATATATTTATTTTAGCTCAATCGGCTATGTTACTATAGACTGTTTTTATGTCACGGATGGTGTGCTAAGTCCTTAACACTGCGTTTACATTTCCATCGATTGAGTATTATTCATCTCAATATAATACCATTGTTTACTTCGTTATTGAAGTTGTGTCTATATTTTAATGAATGTCTTTTCCTATTTGTATTCCGCATTATGTGCATTATGTGTATTATGTAAAAATGAATAGTACTTATGATTCTGAATAAATAGACCGTGGCTAGAGGTAAATAAAGACTACAAAAGAACTTTTTGCATATAACGTATTATATGATCAAGATTTAATTTACAAAAGAAATAATAAAAAATATTAATATCAATAGTATAATATATATTATATATAGAGAATTTTCTTTGAGAAACAACCGGTTTCTGAAAGAATTTTTAACGCATAAATCTCGTGATAAATATAAAAGTTGTGGATATACCGCAAATAAGTTTCATTTTCAATAATTTTATCGTTACAACTTGTAGTTATTATTCCGAAATTTGAAATTTGGGCTATGTAAATCTAATAGCGAAGCAGAGAAAGGTTTATTTGTTATTTCACAAGTAAAATTTCACGTTAAATAATGCCGCTCTTATAGCTGTTATTTCTTACACTTGCTTTTGTTTTGGCTTCCTATTTAATTAACTAAATTGATTTTAATTATTTCGTAATAACGCGTATAACAACATTACAAACGAGATGTATAATATTTCTTTTGGCTCGTGTATGTATAAAGAAGATATAAGCTAAAACATGTGGAGTGTTAATAATAATAATTAGTTTAAACATAATAATGAAGTTAAAAATAATAATAATTAATTAGATACATCAATTCTGGTACATTTTTATATTGTTAATTATATACTACAAGTTTTGATTTTATAAACATCCAAGCCTGTTCGAAATTGCTTTAACTCTTTCATTTCAAAAAACATAAATATAAATCAATTGAAATTTATAATATTTTAATAGAAATCTATTGGCACGCGTTTTACATTTTATTTACAAATTAAATATTAATTTATCGTATATGAGAACTGTGCCATTGAAAGGACTATGTTTAAAATATTATAATCACTGAAGCAGATTTAATGGATTAATTTGAATTAACCACGAAAGAAAGCATTAGAATTATCTGGTGCAGTCAGTAATGTGGTTAGAATAGTTCCCTTTAAGTCTATTAAAATGCAATACAGTTTAACAAATTTTGCTATAATATAATCACAAATCGTAATTGAATCATTTTTGAGTACTTATATGAAAGAAATATTTAATAAAATAAATTTATATATACTTATAGATTATGAAGTTAATTACGATTTTTAATATTGTTTTTTTTATCTTTTGTAATATTTCGATAAAACAGACATTGGACGTTTTTAACGAATTAAATTCCTGTTTAAAGTTATAGTACCAATTAAAATATAATAGATTCTATTTGGCAGAAAAAGAGAAAATTTATATTTGTTAGAAAGCTTCAGTTATTGCATTTCCCCTTCTCGAAGAATTACTTTGGTAAATTAAAAACCATTTTTCGATAGAATATAATTTTATCAATTATTGTTAATACGATCAAATCGTCTTGTGGTCCCTCCCTTGCTATTCTCTCTATATTTCTCTTTCTATATGTACGCGTAGAAATAAACGTAATGTGTAGAAATATGAGATTTGAAATATTTCGAATCCCTTTGAATTTCCTGGTGTCTATTTTAGTGATGAATTCGAATCACTTTAAGTCTTATTCGAGGCATGCAAAGTCTCGAAAGTCTCGATAAATCTCAAATCTTTTGTCAATTTTCGTTGTTCCACCGACAATGGAGTCACGAATCGCAGATACTTGAGAGTCGTATCGAATCTCTATCGTCAAATCGAATCAGATTCGAAGCTTAAGGGATTTAGGTTCTTCGCGCCAAAAAATTGTACGTATCTTGTGAATTTTATCTATCTTTTTTTTCGTTTCTTTCTGTTCCGTTGTTATCAAAAAAATAGTAAGATAAATTGATATTCTAATAATTAGGTAGACGTTGTTACTCGATGCTTTGTTCGTATGAAAAATAAAAAATTCTCTTCTCGTCCAATTTGTTTGTATATAATGCTCTCTGTTATCTGCAGCTACCGTAAACCCCTCGACGGAAATCCGAGCTCAATGGGGTAAAATCCTAACGTTTCTGTATAAAACAGAAAAAAAAATTATTAAAAATTCCAGTATTGTCCTTTTGAAATAACGATTGAGCCAAGAGGCCGACAATATTATGATGGTAATATATTTATTATATTACTTTATATTGTCATTATTATTATTATTATTATTATTATTATTATTAATGAAAACAAATATATTTAATATTTATTCTATCGAACGGCTAAAATCAATACATACAATTAAAATAATTAGTAGTAGGTAATAATGTATTTTGTCCCAAACAGATTAAATTTAAATTAAGAATAAAGGCATCGAAGTTAATGCTCGATAATATATTTAATCCCTCGTAAATCATGTGAAGAAATGATAAGAGAATTATCTTTGATCTTAGAGTTGCTTTGAAGTCACTAGATTCTCGGAGTCCTGCATTGAAAGGACTCGATTTTAGAAGAGGATCTTTTGAGGGACGATCTCCAGATAATAATATAAATCCGAGTGTTATTCGATTTGATGGTGTCGAGATCAGTACAGATATGACCGGTACAGTAGGATAATGGAAAATGGAAAATATTGAAAGAAAGAAAGAAAGAGAGAAAAAAGAGAGAAAAAAGAAAAAGAGAAAGAAAGAAAGAAAGAAAAGGGGAAAGGAAGGAGGAGAAGGAACAGAGGGATGATAGTGGAGTGGGTGGTAGTGGTGGTGAAAGGGATTGATGCCGATAAAACCTTCGCGAGTTTCTTTGAAAGTGCATCTAAGCATTTCCACGCGTGAAATTGTATCCGAGAAAAATTTCATTCGCTACCACTTGACCTTTCTGTCCGATGTCGCTCTATTCTCCTTCGTCCCATTTATTCTTCTCTTTTAACATTTAATGAAAACTATCCGGCTTAACGATAATGTAAGCCAACCGCCGACGTACTTACTTGGTTCATATAAAGAAAAAAAAAAGAAAAAAAAAAGAAAAGAGGAGGAAAAAAGAAAGAAAGAAAGAAAAAGGCAAAGGAAATAAAGGATTTTTTTAAATTAACGCCAACAATTCTTTTTCTTTTATTTTAAATTTATTTTAAATATTTTTTTTTGTTATTTATAACTTGACGTTATTGCAAAGATGTTATTATCTTTCTTTTTTTTTTTTTTTAAGGGATCGAGTACTTTGAAATATTTTCATTTCGTTTATTGATAAAATATGTAGTAGCAGACGGATATTACTTTTTTATTTGTAAATGTATTCATTTTAATAAAATAGAGTATGTATAGGTATATATATATATATATATATATGTATATAATTATTCAGAAAATAGTTTTACTGGATCGGTTATTTAACTCGTACATTTTATATTATGTTATAAAAAATAACACAATAAATAAATTCGTTCTTTGGAAATATTGAACGTGTAATAGTAGTAGTAATACTCTTGAACATCAAGTTTTCAATATTAACTTGCGTAAGAATTTATATCTAATTGAAAATACGACATATAAAATATTTTAAGAGACAAAATTTTTGCCACTCGACGAAGCTTTATGTTTGTATTTTTGAATTGAAAAACGAATCGATCTGTGCAGATGACGTAGTCAAGTATCAACCAGTGGTTTTTGAAAAATACACGTAGATATTTCAAAGAGTGACACAAAAATACACCAGAATTTCGATTACAATCAATCAAACGTTTTATTGTTCAAACAATGTATTTTCTTCTCCATTCAAGCAGATACATCCTATATAAAGCTTCTTTCATTTCGTCAACGATCAAAATAAAATTTGTTCAGAATAATTCTTTATCGAATCGATGATAAAAATCCAATGAAATCCAATTTCGATGACGTGTACTCCAATTAAAAGATTTTCATTATTTTAGATTTTGACACAGGAAAATACAAATTTATACATAGATAATTCGAATAGTTTAAAAGATTTTGCACTGTAACAAAAATGGTATATGTAAATTTGAATGTAATTTATTTATTTATAATTTTTTTTGTTCAATTTTTAATTGTGTAAACGCAACTGATAGGAAATCCACAAATCAAAAAATAATGCAATTTGGTCATTTTCAACTGATCAAAAATATAGCAAATATATTTATCGTCGTTGAAAAATTCTTATGGATTTGTTTTTTTATTAGTTAAGGTTTATTATTGCGGTTAATTGCTAAAATTTAAATCAATTGAAATCAAACTGAAACTTAAAATAAATTAATTAAAATCAAATCGAACATTGATATTATGTCCAATTGTTGGAGATGCATCACAAATGTTTAAATAATGATCAAGGATACAGACACTTGCTTTTAAATCACGAAATGAATTTTATTGATTCTGATAATGGAAAATATACTTAAAATATAGAACGTGCTTGGCGGGAAACCAGGTTTGGCCAATATTCCACGTTTCGGAACTCCTTTCGAAAAGGCACATAGCGTAGTGCATATCGTAGAATTTTTATTCCGACGGTAATACGATTATGACTGCAGCATAATTGCAATTAGTACGAATAATAATTCACCATAAAATTTTACATAATTGTTTTTTCTTTTTTATATTATATTAAATACGTTCGATAAATTCGTGTATTCGAACAGTGACGTTTCTATATATATCTACTCTTCTAATATACCTAACTATTTAATTTTTTTTTTTATTTAAAGAGAGAGAATAGCAAAGGACATTTGGTCTAATATGTAACGTTCGTAAAGCTTTAGCCGGATTCCGGCCTATGTTTCTCAGATAGAAATGGCTGTTAGGAATGGTACTCGGCAACTCGAAGGATTTTGTTGAAATGGGGAGAGAGAAGAAGGGAACACACTAGGTCGGAAATGACTCGTTACCCGGGGCACCGGAAACCACTCTCCTTCTGCTAACCCCATCAGTCGGTCTCGATTCATTTCTACGAGTCTACGAACGAGCGTCGGAACGATGCCTCTTGGCTATGCTGTTGGATGAAGAGAAGGAGGAAGAGGAGGAAAAAAAAGAAAAAGAAAAAGAAAAAAATGGAGGAATAGGAATGAAAGGAAACCATTTACCGATGAGCACAGCGTTCGACAGCGGGATAGCTTCTTATTGCGGTCGAACGATCTTGAACCTCTTGCTCTGGGATTTGAAATCAGCAATGGAGTAGGCAAGAAAACGAGGAGCGTTAACAGGACGTATAGGAAGATGTTTGCTCGAGGAAAATTCTTTTCTCTTCTTATTTCTTTTTGTATTTTTTTGTTCTGCTTCTTCTTTTTTTTTAAGTTTCTCTCTCGCGTTGTTTCATTCAACATTCAGAAATTAATCGCTTTGTACATTTTAGAATAGTAATTCAGATGTAAAAATCGTCGAAGTGTTTGTGTAGAGTGTTTATAAATATAAATGGATCTTAATAGTTGATTATATATAAAATGTATGGTATATATATATAAATAATTATTATTTTAAAAAGATGTAAAGATTTATCTATCCGGTAGTTCAGCGTTAGCAGTGTATATAGCAATATAGAAGATATTAAACACAATTACTTTATAGTACAATATTATATACCTATTAGCAGTATATCGTAAAAATATAAATTTCATTAACGACATCAAAGTCGGTGCAACTTCTCCCTTGTATTATGTGAACCGGTATTATTAGCTGGTGTTAGGTATATGTAAAATTACTTTTCGTAACATCTAATTACCTTCGGCTCGAATCTTATTCCTTGTTATTCCGAAAAGACGATCAGAGAGATAAGCGAAAAAATTCACGCTTCGTTCATTTATCCGCGCCGAAGGGTAATTCCGTTGGAAAGAAGCAGAGAAAAAAAAGGAAGAAAAAAAAGGAAGAAAAAAAAAGGAGAAGGAAAAAAGGAAAGAAGAAGAAGAAGAAGAAAAAAAAGGACGAATTAAATCGCCCGTAAGAAGGCGTCGAGAAGGGTTCTCGTGGAAAACTGGTAGAAATTGGTTTTTCCTCACAGTAACTGGATTTCTTGGCGCTTTTATTAACGCCTGCACGACGACGGTCAGCTGGGTAGCTACGCCACGAATAAAAGCGGAAAAAAGGAGAAAGTAAATCGGGGGTAACTTCTTTGCACGAACTTAATATAATAATTTTTCGTTAAAATCGTGAGAACAACAAGGGAGCAACGAAAAAAGAAGAGTTATTGAGAGGAAGAAAACTGGACGACAATGAGAGGGTGAGATATTAGGGAGAGGAAGAGAGAGAGAGAGAGAGAGAGAGAGAGAGAGAGAGAGAGGAGAGCAAATTAAAAACGAGAGATTCTATGTCTTTCTTTCTTTTTTCTTTTATTTTTTGTTTTGATCTCGTTTCGTTTTATAACACATTATGAATGGATGACATTATATAAATGTGTGCGTATAGTGAGTCAATAACTATTACCATCTCCGTTATCTCTGTTATTTTCGGTTTTATCGATGGTTTTTGCAATAATGCACGTGTACTTGCAATAATGCATATAATGCATAATCGTAAATATGTAATCCTCCATGTATCATTGATCTTTTTCCTCTGATATATTTTTTTTTTTGATATTAATAACAATAAAAGAAAAATATATATCGCTTGTTACAGTAATGCACGAATCATCAGATATATATTTTTCTTTTTTTGTTATTTTTTATTAAATGATATAAATTTTTCAAATAAATATTGAAATGTGAAAGTACTCGTACAAGTTATCGTATAAGTTACTTTTTTTCTTTTTTTAATTGAGAATCGTAATAAATTGATTGGTTTTTGTTAAAAAATTAATCTTTCTATTTCTTTTGTTTTTATTCTTTAATATATTTTAAGAAAAAATTAATTTAATAACCACATAAAATGATGTCTATGAAAAAAGTTTTTAATACTTTGCGTTGGCCATTGTTTGAACATACTTTCGAGAATGTATATGTACCTATACATATATAAGATTGGTTTCGTAATACGTAGAAAATATTGCAGTGTCAGATTTTGAAATTTATAACATATTAGAAAAGTTTATATACGACCTTATTTCAAGTTTCAAGTTAGGCGCTCATTCTCGTGTTTCACCGGTTGTCCGTTTACTTTTATGGTAAATATTTAATAAGATCATTGTTAACTTGTTAAAAAAGTTTAACGTGTCTCCTCATAATCTCTTGAATGTTATTAAAAAGTTACGAAGCAAAATGAAACTCCGGGCATTGTGGAAATATTTCAGAAAATCCATTAAACTGAGAGATGCGTATCCATCATTTAATAGGAGAAATTATATATTGTTTATCACGTCTGTTAAACGTGGATTATCTCGTTAATAATGCTAACTTACGATACTTATATATCACGTAAGTAGATATAAGATACGAAAATTCGTTTACTTAAACGCATACGTGTATATTTCTATTTATACGAACTTTGAATTCGTTTTCTTTTTTATTCTTGTTGAATTTTAATCGTTGGTCGCACCGCAAGACATTTTCATTAGATTATTTTACTTAAGAAAGTCATAAATTTAAATATTGCACATTATTCATCTAAAAATTATTCGCGTATAATACTTCTTCGAATAAATATATTTTTCCTTGAATGTAGATAAGAGAGCTAAATCAAAAAAAGAGAAAAAAGAAACAAAAAAAGAAAAAAAAATGAAAATATTCCGCTTCGATATGTTTCAGGCTCGCGCATGGAATACGAGTGTTCAAGTATCGACTATTTTCCAAACGAGGAATACAGTCCCGATCCCAGTGACTCAACGATGGCGATTCCATGTGAGTTAACACCTGTCATTCTTGTAGCGAAAGTTCGTAAAACGAATGCATTTATAAATGAAGTAGTATTCAGCAGAGCAGCAGTATCAGCAGAACAGCAATAACAGTGGGGAGAAAGAGAGAGAGAGAGTGAGAGAGAGAGAGAGAGAGAGAGAGAGAGAGAGAGAGAGAGAAAGAGAGAGAGAGAGAGAGAGAGAATTTGTTTCTAAAACTATCAAAGTGTCACACGAGCTGCATTAGGAATCGAACTTTACTATGGCGCGAACTACGTGAGTTTCGGTAATGGAGATGTTTCTCGTAAATTCGAGGTAGAATGATTAACGAGCTGATTTATTTAATCTTTCACGTCGTACCTTCTCGTTTATATTTATATATCGATGAGTTTTGGCACGCGAAATCTGAGATGAAAAGAACGTTGGGGAAGAAAAAAAAGAAAAGAAGAAAAAGAAACTGTTCTTCCCGGTGTGCAAAGTTTTCAGGAAATAACGAAGAAGTTTGCAATAGAGAGACCTGGAGATTCAGGAGGCAAAGTTTCAAAACTACGATCTGCGAATTTCCGAAGAGACAAGTAAGATAGAGGAAGAAAGAGAGAGAGAGAAAGAAAGAACCTTGGAAGTAATAGGAATAGGAGAAACGAACGTTCTTATATATGTAATAATAAATTAACCTATTCTTACCGATGTGCTTTCCGTAGTTTCCAAGTTTTCGTGGTTCCTTCTGGTTAATATCATCATTTCGTATGTAGTAGCATAATCTTGACAAAATATACGATTTCTAGACGAGATCATCTTATAATTTTCAAATTAAAGGCGTTAGATACCTTCTTGGCGCCACAAAATAGTATTCGTATTTCAGGAATTTTTTATTTTCTTTTTTTTAGCTTTCTCTTTTTGTTTTGTTTTTTATTTTTGGGTTTTCTTTTTCATGAAAAATTTCAAATATTGAAATATTAACGAGTTCGATAAAATCGAAAGGTAGAAAATAACGAATCGACCAGCGTTGTTTATCATTTAAACGGGAAATTTGGGATATTCAATTGATGAAAAATAAATGGAAAAGCGCAGTTATTTTTTCTTGTTCTTTTTTCTCTTTTTGGAAATATAGGAATTTATTGTTATTCACTTTGCACTTTTTGAAGCTAATTAAAGGATATATTGATAATCTTCATTTATTTATTTATTTACTTTTTTCTTTCATAAAAAATTGTATTCATTTCTCTGTTGCATGAAACTAAGTACTTGTCAGAACAAATTTTATAACATATCTGCATTATAAGAAATGTTGAGAGTCGTGTAAAATCAGAAACTAGAATAATTATATCGAAATTCTCTTACAATTAAAAGTTTAAATTGAATCTGCCAAAAGTAAGGACCGTAGTAAATTAACCGTACAATTTGTTACTCGATCTATTATATATATATATATTTTTTAACTTCAAACTTGCATTTTCTACTTTCATTACTGTCGCGATAAGGGAGAAGGAGAAGATCGTGAAATTAATCGTTTGGAAAATTGTTTAGTAAATGAATTATATTTTTTATATATCCTCTTTGATAATAATAGGATAAATGAGAGAGCACGATCGCCATTATTTAAAATCTCAGTGGTCTTGCAAACTTTGTTTTTAAAAATTTTAAGTGTTTCGGTTTAAAACTTTCGAAAGTTTCCTTTCTTTTTGTTTTTCTTTTTAAGACTTTTCACTTGAATTTTTCACATCGATTTTCTTTATTTAGTTAGACTGTTTGAGACGAAAAACAATTTACAATCGATACAATAGCTCATGAGACGGGGTGTAGGTTGGTGAGATTTAATTCGATCGATGTAGACGACGTTCGACATAGTAGACAATAACGCGCAAGATGGTAAACACAAGAGGAAGGAATTGAGATGAGAGGTGAGGAAGTTGACGATACGAAAACAGAGATAGGTATACGCGTCAGGATGGATGTGTCACGATAGATATGTCAAAACAGACGTGTGAGGAATATCAAGTGGTTAAAAGGAAATTTTTAAATTCTAAAAATTACCAAAGTCATTTTAAGTGGCAGCTGCCGCGTGTCCGCTTTTTCTACATTCAAGGACGTATTCACTTACAGTAGGGAAACTGTGTTTTTCAAACGTGTTTTTCTCCAAATATTATTTTTACCAATCGATCGCGACGAACTTGTCGAGAACTAATTGATCGATATAAATCGGTTTTATTTCAAATTAAAGAATTTCAAATTAAAGATTCTTTACGAGACTGAAATGAATCTGAAATTATTTCGAGTTTTCTTTTTTATTTTACATTTACTGATTTCCAAGGAAAAGTAAAATTGTGAGAAAAAAAAATCTGTGAGAAAAGAAAAGAAAAGAAAATGATATTTAATTTCAAATTTCTAGGAAAATGATAAAAGATCTTTTTTGTTTTTGTTTTTTCTTTTTTTTTTTTTTACTTTCATACGTCCATCTTCTCGAAAATTTTATGCAGTTTAAAAATACGTTTGACTTTTATTTCTTCGGTTCAGAATTACAGTCGCATTGTGTGTATGTCATATCCTTGGAAAAGAATTTTTGTCAAAAGTGGATAGGAAAAGAAAAAAATTAATAAAAAAGAAATATAAAAACAAATTATACCATTTTGAAATTGAACTTTTTATATCTTCCAAATATTATATATAATGAGATATTGAAAAGCATAGGTTGTCGTCTTGTATATATCTTGTTATCGAAAAAAGAAATTTCTAAAAAAATAACCTTTTTCCACTAAAGCGGAACCTCCCCTTAAGTTGTGGGGTTACAGAATGATTGATGATGGAGGTGGTAAAAAAGGAGTTGCCTAGCTATGTGATAAAGCGATTACATTTCGATCGTGGGGCATTGGTCGATCATCGATAGAAGCTACTGCAGGAAATTTCGATCGAGCCGCGTCAATTGCTCTGCTCTATGGGGATCTATGGATAGGAGGAGAGAAAGGGCCACATGGGATCCATATAGGCCGTTATGGTTGGACACAGCTAGCCTAGAAAATTCGTTTTACGTTGAAGATTGACGTAGACCTACTACGTTTTCGCGAATTAATGGTTTAAGAAAGCAATTTCTTTACTTTTGAATAATACTTTTTGAATATAACGTTGTAACAATGCATTAGATCATCTATAGATAATTTACAATTGTTTCGTAGTTTCGTTTTGTTCCTTACACAAATAACACGATGATGAAACGAATTTGTTTTTTATTTCGACATTAGAGAAATGACCAGCGTCGCATTTTCGTGATGTGTTTATACTCGGCTGTCTTGTCGAATTACTTGGCAGAGGGAAAGAGAGAGAGAGAAAGAGAGAGAGAGAGACTCATTCTCAATTTAGATTTCATATGTATAACACGATATTTCATTTAATGTTATGTTCATGATGATTACCTCGACGATTGAGAAATAACCAGTGCCGCATTTTCATTTTTCGTTTAAACTCGACTCTTTCTGAGATTTCAACTCTCAATTTAAATTCTCATTTTAGATTCTCCTTTTATAATCATGTTTTGAACTCTCGACTAACTGTACTGAAAGATGGTTAATGATTAGACGATTAACAGAGGAATATTTATAGAAAGATTTATACCATTATATGTATATACTCGTATATCCGGATATCGAATATTTCTTTTATTCTCTGCATTCAACGAATGCTGCCGGGTTATTTTGATCCGACTATTTTAATGATCGCTTAACCGCAATCTATAACACTATGTTTTTTTTTTTTCTTACGTTCAAGGAACGTTCGTACAGAATTATTTATAATGATCATTGAGAGAAAGTTTAAAGATCGTACAATGTCAATATAATTTTTTCAAATAAGAAAACAACTTTTTTTTTAATCGAATTTTCTTAACCAATTTATATGAAAAAAATTTTGTCGAAGAAGGATAGGGTAAATATATTCAGGGTGTAGTATAATCTTTCAATCGAAGCTTATAGGATTTAAGTATATGGATTGGCTTTTACATATATATTTGGAGTAAATGATAAAAAAAAAAAAAAACGGCATTCTAATGAACTGTTTAGGAATTAGATTTATATAATTTACTTATAGATATAAATTCTTGTGAAATATATATATATATAATATATACATTTTTTTTTAATTTCAAATACGATTACTTGAAAGTTCCTGTAAATTAATGTTTTATTACATTATCAATTATTTGTATATAATACTTGTCTCTTTTCTTTTTCTTTTTATTTTTTCAAATAATTTGAATTATTTAATATTTATAAAGGAATTTCCTTTAAAGTAAATTTTTGAATGCATACCGTATCGGAATTTTGATCCGATGTAAATTTTTGCAATTCTCCATAGTGAAATTTTATCCCTTTAGCATTCCATTAGATTAATTTATTATTCATAATAAGATTTTAATTTTCTCGCCCTGCGAATTCGCGTCTTACAATGATTATATAGAGGTTGAGGAATTTATAACTTGATCAATATTCCCTGATTTATTAAGCTTATAATACATTATTCGGATAGAAGCGGCTTTCGATGCTTCTATTTGAAAGATATCGACACAATTTTCTCATGAAAGCTATTAAACGATTTGGATACCTTTGGTATAATTTTATATACCATGATATTGAAGTTTAGTGATCCTTCAATATTTTCCAACAAACTTTTAATTATAGAAGAATAGTTTCAAAATTTACTTGTTCGTTAGATATGATGTTGATCTACTAATGAACTATTTTCTTATCTTCTTATTTAAATCTTTAAAATAATTTGATCATAATTTTTGTATATATACATATATTATATATTATATTACTAATATATTAAATAAATAAATACTAATATTACGGTAAATAAAACGATCTACTTTTACTCGCAATAGTTGTATTAATTGTTGACTTTAACGATAAGAGAAGGAAATTTTTTTTTTTTGCAACAGTTTAGGAATTATATTATATTCTTGTTTAATAATTTTTTAACGATAATTTATTAAAACATTTGATCAATTAAAAACATACATAAGAAAAGAATGAAAAATCTTCGAAACTTACGATTTAATCGGAAATTGGATGTTTTATTTCGTAGTTTTACAATAATTTACATATGAAATCATACTTTTTCTTTTTCTTTTATTACTTTTAACAAAAGAGACTTCATTTCGTGTTCACTTTTTCCGTATAAACTTTTAAAACAAATACAACGATATACTGATTACAATACGGTCATAAATTTCGTTAAATTCTTCGCTTGTAAATAACCGGGGTAACACCGGGATGTAGTAAGTACACTTACACTAATAAAACATACCCGGATATTTTTCATTTGCCCGTAGTATTTCCGTGTAGCCGGATACCCGGATACAGGTTGGCTAGTAATTACACTATTTTTAATTACTTAACATTTCCTCATCCTACTAGTTTGGTCTAAATGATTGTTAAATATCGTAGTAAGATTAGATTTTGTAATATTAATAAATCTGGTATGTATACGTATGATTACAATTGATATTTGAGCTATATATATATATATATATATATATATATATATATATGTCTCATAAATAATAAATTGTTAAGTTCCATCAACGATATGATAGCTTTTACAACGATATTGGTTTTTTAGATACGACCGCAGGGAATGCTTTATTCAATCAACAGCGCGAAAAATGTTACCTCACTATATAACTTCTGATGAAAATGGAATTTTCCAATTCTGTTTGAATTCTGTAGAAATTATAACGAATTTGAATTTGTATAGATATGTTTGAATTTTTTTTCCTTTTTTCTTTTTTAATGACAAATTGGCTTTATCAAGAATAATAAAATTTTATATACATATTTGTATTTGTATTATGCTAAAATTCCTTCTTATAATTTCAAATTAATCGCTCGAAGAAATGTATTGAAAATGATGGTCAACTTGTTATAAACACTTTTTATGTTACAAAATTTACGAAAGGATCAAAATGTATTTATTGAAATTGTAAAGTATATTTTAATAATACGTGGAAATATTTTATTTAAAAGATCGACAATTTTTCGAATTTTTTAAATGAAATTTTTGAAGAAAGGATATTACTGTCGAATACAAATATTTTTGATAAAACGATTTTTCTCTTTTAATTTTTTAGGTCGATGCAACCGTTTATATATGCAAAATCTAAAATATATTAAATACACGTACTGATATATATTATATAATTTTATATATTCAAAAAGCAAATGTCAATATACGTATTTCCCGAAAAAGATTTTTGCGTGGTATCATTTTTTTCTTGATTCATTTCTGAATTATGTTCGTTGGGAAAGAAATTTTTTTTATTGCGAATTAAAATTGCTCTTCTATTGACATTAAAATTTTTACGTAGTCGAAAGCGAGCATTCACTACGTTCATGGTATAATCTTCATTTTTGCTTTAAATATCTCGTCAAAATGACTTTTTCTCTTTCTCTGTCTCTCTCTCTCTCTCTTTTTTTCAATTATCCCAGATCTCTACGATCTCAGCCATGTAATAAATTTTTTATTAGTCATAGGAAATGTATTGAGAAAATTAAAAATCGTTTTGCAATAATTCGGAGGAAAATATGACAAATTTTTTACTCGTTTCATTATGATATATAGATTTCTTGATTTCAATATATTTTTTTGTTCTTTTTTTCTTTGAATGAGATAAAATAAATTATTGGAGTGTAATAAATATCAATTTAATAAAAAATTCTTTTTTGTTACTTTTGTACCTTGACAAAATCGTCCTCTATGAAATAGTTGGAATACTTTTTTCTTCTATATACCCGTTGAAAGCTAAAAACATTTATTTAAAAACATTTCTTTATAGGATCGCAGATGTTTGATCATATTATAGTTTAAAATGACATACATTACATGATATAAATATAATTCAAATAAAGTTCTTGATAAACCGAATGAAAATTCGTAACAAATGTATAAAAATTTCGTTTCTGTAAAAAGTTATGTTGAACGAATCTTTTCTCGCGATATTTATTATATTCATGTGAGTTATGAGAAATTTTTTATACGCTACTGAAATTGTTGCAAATGAGTCGGCCGTGTTCAAAAAAAAGAGAACAAAAAAGTAGGAGATATGAAATATTACGTTTATTGAAGAGATATGTATTAAAGAGGAAAAAAATCAAATAAAGAAGTTATATCTATTATCATTTCTTTGAGTATTCGAAAACTCTTATAAATGTAAAATTTTAATAATATAAACGTGCAGTTATTTTAAGTTTTAATTATATAAATTCTTACCACTTAATAATCTTTCTCGAATATCTCATTTGTATTTTGAATAAATTACTTTTATTTTTTTGAGGAAGAGGAAAATATTATCAAAGAATCAGACCTCTCTCTCTTTCTCTCTGTCTATTTGTCGTGGAAATTCATGAATTTTAATGACGATTGTTTCATCGTTTACGTTTCGACTTACCTCGTCTTTCTTTTTTTCTTTCTTTTTTTTTTGCATTTTCTTTTTCACCATTCCAGATGCAGTTACAAAGTCAGCTATGTTTTTCTTTGCGGCGACGTCGTTGCTCGTAATCGCGGAAGTTTGCTATTTCGCCGCACACATTACGCATCCGAGGCACAGACTTTGCGTCTTCGTAGCTGGGGTAGTATTTATAGTTTCAGGTAAGTCGTAGGATAAGGTAAATAAAAATTCTCAGTTATATCGGAGGAGATAATTGGACGAGGATATACTCGGATAAAAAGAGAAGGATAAAACGAGATGATGATATTTTTGTTAAAATCATTTGTAAAGGTAGATCCATTAATGTAAGCTCGAGTAGGTAATATTATAAAAGTGATAGAAAAGAAATTTTCTATGTACTGTTTGACGATATTTAATAAAGAATTTAATAATCCTTTATTATGTGTTTCACAGGGTGAGATTGCTTTTTTTCTTTTTTTGTTGTGCCATGTAAAAATATCTCGAAAACAACACGTTTTTTAAAATAGAAAAGGAGGAATAAAACGAAGAATAATAAAAGAAAAAAGAAAAAAGATCGAAATAAAATTTATTTGATTTTGTTTCTTTTGTTCAACGTCAACTTTGTTTATTCATTTCTTTTTCTTTTTTTCTTTTTTTACTTAAAATAGGATAGTGTTAGAAAGGTTGTAGACTAGAAAACGTCCATCGAATCAGAACAAAAATAATACTGTTATGTTTGCTCGACTTCCATTCACCATCACTCGAAACCAAACAATTTTTGTTTCAAAATTTCCTTTAAAAATGTTTTAAAAAATGTTTTCACGATATTTTGGTGACTTGATTAAAAAAAAAAAAAAAAGAATTTCACCCTCGTATAGGATTATAAATTTTTTCATTTATCGTATATAGCAGTCATATAAAGGATTACGTACTGTTCATTCGTTAATTCTGATTGGACAGAGAGAAGCTTAAACTGGATTAAATTTGAAATAATTCCACGTCATAGAAACTAAATATCGATAAGCGACGTTTTAAATATTTTATCGAAAGAATGATTCGCATGTGTTAAATTTGGACTATTCCTACAGGCTTACTCATGTTGGTTGGAATGGTCATGTACATATCAATTTTTAAAGCCGAAGTTGGCAGCAAACTCAGGCCACGATCGTCGTTTCAGGTAAATCATGTTATTTGTATCGTTTTGTACCTGTTTTTTATCACTTTTATTCTTTTTTTTTCTTTTTTTTTTTCCTAAGTAAACGTCTTTTTATTCTCCCGTATGAAAAAGTGGCATTTCTAAGGACGCACTTAAGTCGAATTAAATTGGAGTTAGGTGAAAAGATATAAATTACATAAGTTCTCTCTATGCGAATATATATACATACATACATACATACATACATACCATATCGTACCATACATACATACATATGTATTACTTGGTACTTTTGCTATTGCAGGGACCTCCTTTTACGTATAGATACGGCTTTTCCTTTCTCCTATATGTGAGCGGCTTCATCACGACCGAGGTGGCTGGTACATACGCCATTTTTCTATATATATCCTGGCACCAGCGAGAATTGGTACGAAAGGACTTGAGGCGGAAAAATTATGGGGTTGGTAGTATCGGCTATGTATTTTTTTCTTGTCATTTTTTTCTTTTTTTTTTTTTCATTGTTGTTGTTTCACGAGATCCCGTCCAATCTCACGTCTACACCTAGATCACTTTATAACGATTAAATTGATGATCTTAAGAAAAGATAGAAAAAAAAGAAAAGAAGTAGAAAAAGAAGCGGAAGAACGAAACAAAAAATTAAAAATCCTTTACAATTACAATGTCAAACGGGTTCAATTAAAAATAATTAAATGAAAACATATTTTATTGTCAATGAATCAATCGTTCGGACGGACTCCAGGGTGTCTATCACTTGGATAATCATCACGCACATCACGGCAATCATGCCGCTTTGGGCCATGGTAATTTTATCTGCGAGAGACATCAAAAGAGATACTTCTTTGGGAGGGATTCCGTCGATTACGTCGATTTCGACGAGTTTTTACCACCGCCGCCGAATTTGGATCATTACGATTACACCGTCAGACAATTTCCAAGAGATCTCACCGCTCAAACGGTAAGGGATAAATCGAATCGGAAAGTTTCGCTTCAATCGAAAGTAATAAACAACGAACCGAAGGATGAGATACTACTACGCGTATAATCAGGATCTGCTAATATTTGGCTGCTCGTTCTCCATGAAGTTTCGATCTTTAGCAAGCTGTCTCTCTCTCTCTCTTTTTCTCTCTTTCTCTCTTTCTCTCTCTCTCTCTCTCTCTCTCTCTCTCTCTCTCTCTCTCTCTCTCTCTCTCTCTTTATCTTTATCTTTTCTTTCTCTCTTCCTTTATCTCGAGTCTAGTTCTTCCACGAAGAAGGTGAAGATCGTGTCGGTAACCTTAGCAACCGGTGATAATCCGGTATTTGATACTCCATTTTAGATTTCTACTCGTTCTCGAAAACGACCTTCCAGGTGAGCACGACGGCGGACATACTGCAGCAGGAGGAGGATGTACCAGAGCCCGACACCGATTATAGTCCAAGCGTCCGGCATGAGTTCGTGACCTTTGACCTCGAGGATCCAGCACCACCGCCTACACCCGTTAGAGGTACCGACTGGGCCTTCGCAGCTCTAAGAAGAACTACTCCCGTCTGATATAGCGTCAGGTATTCCATTTTCTCCATTTCCTCGTACCAAACAACTATACCTCTTATCGGAAACGCCCTCGCGAAAGTGCCTTCTCGATTTTTTTTTACAAATAAAAACGAATTGAATAGCGTGCTTTAAGAATTTGGTGACATTTTTCAATATACAGTATTCCGAGTAAGGATCCTGCGAAACGGGATGGATTGTGATACGTCATTGAAAATCCAAGGAGAAAACACAATTTTTTGTTCTTTTTTTTTTTTATTCTTCATATACACGTACTGTAACTTCATTACAGTAGTGTCCTGTTAATATTGTTTTTAATGAAAAAGAATTTTATTTCTTTCCGGTAGGTACATAACTCTTTTAATTAATTTATGTAAAATATCTATATTAAGACGCAAGCTTCTTGTTTATCTAATGCCTTTCAAAATATTAATCATTGAGAAGTATCTATATTTTAATGAATCTCCGTTTGTAATCTTTTCTAACATTAAATATTTTCTATTAAAACTTTGGCTCGATTTAATCGATTGTCGATTCTAAGCAAATCGATAACTACGAAGTTTGCTATTAAACTTCTCCTTTAATACTGATCTTCGATTAAAAAGTTGTAATCTAATCGATCATAGATTAAATTACGATAGTTTCTATTAGATTTTCATCCGATAACTGAAGTGCCGATAGATTTGTCTACTTCAAGGTCAAAGATGGTGAAAATAGTATTAAAATTACATCGACTAAATCGCAAATAACATCGAACTATTGTTAATGAATGAATCCTAGTAATTATAGGGGAAGAAATCGGACAGAATATATTATGGGTATCCATAAGTAATTTTCAATTATTTCGTACGCGTTTAACTTTATTTTCTATCATCATCATTATTATTATTCACGATTTTTTGTCGTCCAATCTATAAATTGTTCAATCTCTATTTTACAAAAATGTTGTGAATTTTATGAGAAATTTCATTCATGATAAATTTGAAAGTCACTGACATTGCGGAAAGTTTTTATTTTCGAGAGAATGTTTCGTAGATATAAACAAATGATAATACGATGGTGCAATATCGGATGAATATGAAATGACGGGATGCGGTGAAACTTTCCAACCAAGTTACTTCATCTTTCTTTGGGTTGTTTTTGCCGCATAGAATCTGAAATTATCGTGTTGCGGTATGACGCGCTTTCCTCATTGACCCGTACTTTTTCCAACAATTCATTATTCAACTGGTTCTAATTATTGACCATAAACATCAGTGTTAATTGTTTCGCTCGGTTTCAACAACTCGAAATGAATTATGTTGGTATTGGTTCTATCAAATGCAAAATACCACACCTTTTTCGGATGTCTGGTGGTCAGGTTTGGTTTAGATGTCGGTATAACTGGTTGGTTCGAGGGAAGTTCATTGATTTATAGCCGTACGAAAAAATGGATTCTCTGGATGTGCGGTGCGGTACAGTGCAGTGCGGTACAGTGCAGTGCTTTAACCAACTATTCCTTTTTCTTTTTTTTTTTTTTTAAGTATACGCTTATTAATGTCAAAAAAGAGAAAACTGCAACAATATTTGCAATGAATCTTAAAAAACGTATATAGTCTTTAGTAATTAAAACTACAATAATTAATGTTTGATATGTATATAGGAACGACACTGAAAATCTTTTTATTCTCAGGTATGGATTATAATTGTTGAAAGATACTGGTAACGATGTTTATAAAAAAAATAAAACAAAAATGATTGCATATAAAAAAAAATCCTCCCCGGCGGGGAATCGAACCCCGGTCTCCCGCGTGACAGGCGGGGATACTAACCACTATACTACCGAGGACGAAGATATTTAAACTTCTTTTTTTTCGGTAGATAAACGGTATAAAATGTATTAATTACTATATCAGAATCGACACTTAGTTTTTTTTTTTTTTATTAATAGACAGTAACTACTATAAACTCGAGAAGAACTGATGTCTTATTTTAGATAGAGTAGTATTACATCTCTATGTTCAATTCATTATATGTCTATAACTTGAATTAGGATACTGAATCAGTATAACAAAAAAGAAAAGAAAAAATTGATAATTTTCGAAAATATATTGTGGCAATCAACATTTTTTTTCCATACATATAAACATAGCTCGTTTTGTATTTTTGGTCTCCGTCTTTTCGTAGCCTCTTAAGAACGCCTACAGATTGAAGTGTTTTTTCTTCAAGTTGGTGTAGATATAGGAACTATTTCACTGATAACGATTCTGTTAAGAAATAGATCACTTCGTTGTCTAGTCAATGACGTAATTTGTGTGAATTATTCTTCACTGATCTTGTCTATATTTTGTCTAATTTTTATTCGATCATTAATAAAAAAACTCGCATGAATTGAATCTAGATAACTTTTCGATTTCATGAAGGCATCTTTGCACTATTGACCTAGTGATTCTAAATGTGTCAGCTATTTCTTGCATGGTCCATTTTGGATCCAACTCAACCAATGAATTTAAAGCATCATTATCGGATTCAACAGGTTGCACAATATCTAATATGTCAATATTATCGCTGATAAATTTTCTGAACCAACTTCGGTACTTATTGACTGTCAAAACTTTCCTGTAAATAAAACAAATTTATTTTTCTTGTGTTTATTACCTCTGTTACGTTGAATCCTGATCAAACATGAAACAACGTAGAATGACATGCGTGTTTATTCGACAATTTTCTTTTCATGACAAGTTCATTTAATGCAAATTCTATTCTCCTGTTGTCTACTCGTTTCAATGATTAGTTCTGTTAAATTTCGTTTCTTTGTCTTGATTTTCTTATATTTTTCAAATCGTTTCATTTACATTAAATCCATATTTAAAATAGCATCGAAAAATTCAACAGATTCGCTGTATTCAGTGGAACATTTTATAAATCAAATTTTAATTCATTTTAATTATATGAAGTAACATTTATTTTAATTATATAACTGGATTAATAACGAACGAAAAGCACGCTATTAAGAAACCATGTAGCACATTTTGTTTTTAGATTTTCTTTCTTCTATCGTATTATAACAAAAGAAATAGAATTTTCTTTTTTCTATTCTATTATAAAAAGTATATATTCATAAAGTACAGACGATATTTTTTTAAAAATAACTGATACTCGTTTAATCATGTTCTAGGTACTATATTTCTCCTAGTTCTATACAAACTTAAACGGAATAAATAAAAAACGAGAAAAGGAAAAGAGAACAAAAACGTCCCTCGGCCATAATTTATTACTATCCCACCGTTGGTTCAATGTCGTTCGTTGTCTCTGGAATTCTCCATTTAGAATTCAGGAAATGTTGCGGTCCGATTCCGGTTGAACGTGAATCTTTGAAACGAGCAAAATAACGTATTACCGTGTTACAATTTAACGTGAAAATAAGAAAAATCGTATCTTTCGTATGAAAATATAAATTTTCATAGGATTCTAATAATAATTTGATTAGAACGACGAACATTCTCGATTTCTCATATAATAAATTTATATATGTATAAAAATTCTTAGACGTCTAGCCTAATAATTCTCTCTAATTTCGTTATCCACAAATTGATCGTTCAAAAGTTCTAATTATCTGATCTTTCTTTCTCTCTCTGTCTGCATTTCTCTTTCTCTCTCTCCTTCTCTCTCTCTTTGTCTGTCTTTCAGTTTATCTCTCTCTCTCTCTCTCTCTCTCTCTACTCATCTATCTACCCTATCCACCTTTCTCTGATATCTATATCTACATATATATATACGTATGTATGTGTGTGTGTGTATATATGTATACACACACATATATATATATACACACACACCATAGGTATGCGAGGTTGGTGCAAAACGTCGACTACGATGACGTGAATGATGACGACGAGGACGACGACGACGACGACAACGACAAAATGGATGAGAAAGCGGAGGAGGAATGTACGGAAGAGGAAGAAGAGGAGTCCATGTTGGACAAAAGCTGAAAATGATTGCCGTGAGAGGAAAACGGTAATCTCTTTTTGGCAACTGCGAAAATCGTGCTCTAGACTCTTTAAAAATATATTTGGATCGTTATTTTTCTTTCTCGAACTAATCGATAAACGACCGAACAAAAGTGTTAGAAATATCGTAATGTGACGATTTATATGACGTACGATTTAATTGGAAATACTCTTCGTAAACGTCGAAGGATAATTAAATAGAAGAAAACCTAAAATAGAGACAGAGAGAGAGAGAGAGAGAGAGAGAGAGAGAGAGATGCGATTTACTCGTGCGATTTTATATTATTATTTAATAATTATTAATTTATATTTCTACGTGTGATCTGCCATATTTATACAAATTGTTTTAAGCTACACAACTGCCCGTTTTTTTCTTATTCTTTTTCATATACAATCGTGTATATATGTAGATATATATATACATAAATATATATACATATATAATATAGATATAGTAATAAATAATAAGAATAAATATTTGATCGCATATATAATTCTTGAAAGATCGTTTAATTGCGTCGTATCGGAGAGAACCGTCCTATAATCATTATGAAAAATATACATACATACATATATATATATATATGTATACGTACATATTTGTGTTGATGACTATTGCTTGTTTCATCGATAAAATAATATTAATATGTAGAAATTTCTGATTCGATACAACGTATTCAAATGATTAATGAAATTTATAATAATAAGAAAAAAAATTTATATAAATTATGTTGGAGGCCTATTAGATATCTAATGCAATTAGATTGTAATATAAATATACGACCGCTTAAATTTTTAAGATATATACGAATTTATTCTGATATTATTTTTCAGAATTTAATTTACAACTGGAAGACTATTTATTTATTTTTTTTTCTTTTTTCCTTGTCTTTTCTTTCATCTTGTTCGAATACTACGATGAAAAAGAAAGAAAAAAGAAAAAAAGGAAAAAAAAGAATGGCCAACTGCTTCGTAGATCGAAGTTATTTCCAATATTACATACTCAGGTATTAAAGTCGACTGAAACTGAGATTAGGTGATACATTTTATTGTTAGAATCAACTGACTGCTCTGTAAAATTAACAATTACGAATCATTCGATATATATAAATTATTATTAATATTTTATTGCTATGAACGGAGGCACTTGATAAAATATATTCTAGACATGATTCTAGATACTCAAAAATATTAGATACGATTCATTTTTATTTCGGACTCAATTGAAGAGCCTATTTTCAAATCGTCTTAAATCGATACTTTACTAAAATAAAAATTATTTCGTCAGATCAAATTGAGATCTATATCCCAGAATAAATAATTTTTCTCTTTATTGTTGTAAGATTTTTCTATCAAAAAAAAAAGGAGAGAAATAAGAATAAAATAAAAAATAAATAAATAGGAGTCGAGATAGAGGTGAAAGCGATTGCGGATTAGGTTGTGTCAGGATTGCGTTTGAATTTTAAATAATTATATGATAATAAATTAAAATATCATATCAATTAATATTCAATAATTATATTTAAGTAACCTTTTAAGAAATATATAATAAGAAAACTGTGATTTTTCTCAGCTTTATAATGAATCAATGAATTTGAAACGTTTTGGAAATAAGCTTTTCAAATGTAATGCAAAAATGTATTTATACATATTCGTGATAATAGCGAATAATGTGTAATTATGCGAAGGAAAAAAATCTCTTCGAGCATGCAATTGTTGATAATTATTGTTATTTCGTTATATTAAATCGTGTATCGATTAAATCGCGCGGACTAATTGTAAGCATACGATTTCTATCTTGTATTACCGATATATATATATATATATATATATATATATATATATATATATATGTATGTATATATATATATATATATATATATATATATATATATATACAGGAGGCAGGATAAATTGCATAATAAATTATACGCGGATTGTATACTATTTTAAGACTTCGATATGGTATAAAAAAAAAGAAAGAAAAAAGTAAAAAAAGATATAAAAAAAACCAATCACAATAAGTTTTTACATACTTATGAAATAATTTTTAAAAGATTTTACGAAATCTACAGAGTCTCTTAAAATCGTATATATCTAGAGATTACTGTAATAATCGTGTAATTAATCAGAAGCGTTTGTCAACTATATATAAATATTCAAATAATGCGCGATAAGCTGAAATTTTATAAGAAACAAAAATTATTGCCAATTTAATATTAGATTATAAGCAAGTACTTGCCAATATATTAAAGCGATAAATAAGATCACACATGTCAAAAACGTCGATCCAAATTATATTCTCTTTTCATTTTATTACGTACGTATCATACAATGTATTGCCATTAAATTTGATAAATCTTAAAACAATTTTTTAATAATACGAAAGAAGATAAAAATAAAATTAAATAAAATAAAAGAATCAATAGTATCAGGGTACTTTTATAACATACATTGTTTTACTTATATAAAAGGTTTTTTAGTAATCGATAATAACAGTCACTGTCGACAACTGAAATAATATAAAATTTATTGCGTGATTTACATATTTTTTAAGTACATAAATAATAATCTCTCGTTTAATTCGATAATGATGATACGATCATGGTATCGTTCGTTACGCGATAAATTAACAAATATTGGTTATAAATTAATACGTAATTAATAGTACGTAATATGTAAATTTGTTGTTTGTCCTTGATGGTGATAAGCTTGTCCAAACTTTACCGTTTATACAATAAAGGTTCATCAAAGCGAGCAACGAAGTTGAATTACTTTGTTTAATCAAATTATTTCCGTATGGCGAAACGAAATAATCGAAAAGAAGAAGAAAAGAAGAAACAAATTTCTTTATACACGTAAACATACTTTATTTGAATCGTGTGAAAGAGAAAATGTGTGATTACATTTATATATACACGAGAAGTAAATGTCTTTTTTATGTAAGGACGATCGAACAGTCATTTTAATTTTTTATTAAGAAACGAACGAACGAAGGAACTTTCAACCATCAGACATTCTTCGTAACCCAAGTCAATCGCAAACCGATCATCTGCTTTAGATTTATCTCTTACATTCCTTTAGATAAAATATTTTTATTTTTCTTCATAGAGAATTATGAAAATATGATATGATTGCGTAAACGTTGTTAATCTATTCTTTTTTGCATTTTCTTTTATTTCTTTTTTTTTAACTTTTTTTATTTTAATTTTTATTTTAGAGATACCGTCATTCCAAAAACGAAATCTTTAAGGAAGACTTTGGTTTATCCTCTGATAGAACATATTTTTTTTCTTTCTTTTTTTTTTACATTTCTTTCGCTTATTATTTCGTCGTGTGTCGACGAAATAGAAAAGTAATATAATTCGTTTTCCTTTTGAAAATATTTTCTCGGCACAAGTTAATACTTAGCCGTTGCTCCGGCAAACGTTCACGACGTTTATAACGGAGAGGCAGTGTATCGATTAAGAGGGCGTCGAGATGTATGCTAGTACAACATACGAATACGAATAACTCATATATACAGGGTGATTCGCTAATTCTCAGATCTGAATAGTTCGAAAGAATTTCTTCTTATTAAATGCGAAATAAATTTACTAGACTTCTGTAAAAGCTTGAAGAATGTGATAGGACGTTAATTAAACTATAAAGTAAACTCTAATATTCATTTAGTATTGATTTTGTTCGAAATCGTCTATTTTGTTTGTCTTTTTCTTTTTTTTAATAAATGTAAAGGCGAGAAGTTGCAGATAATTTAATTGCAGTTAATTGCAGACAATTGCAGACGATTTAATGCAATATATACTTTTTTATTTAAAAAAATTATTATTTATTGATATTCGCTATCACACTCTCGTGAGATCATCAAAGACAAAATCATATCGGACTTACGACTGTAGGGATGTTATGAAAAACGAAAGAAAAAGAGAAAAAGAAAAACGATTCAAAAAACATCATTATATCGAGAATTATTTTTAATAAATTTAGCGAATCATCTTGTCCGTCTATATATAGAAAAAAAAATTTTATAAAAGATAAATCGTAACTTAAGTCGAAGACTTGTTTTTACTGAATTTTAATTACACAGGTAAGTAGGTACACCTATATCGACGATATTTATGACGAATGACGATTATATATATTAGTAAGGCCTAATCAAAATTTCATAAAGCGTTTAATAAAAAAAAAAAAAAAAAAAAAAAGAAATAAATCAATCCTAAGAATCAAAAGAAATTAAATCGCACGATAAATTAGAAACAAATTAATTATGCGACACGCATTATAATTAGATCTTTATGTGACGAGCCTTTCGTTAATTTTTCTATGCTTTCTTTCTTGTCGTTTTTGTTTTTTTCTTTCTTTTCTTTTTTTTCCATCTACAAGATTTGATTATTAATTTATTTTATTTCTATTTATAAATATATTTCATGAGTAACGTGTTCTCGTTTGATTAATATTCCTATTTAAAATTCTTATCACGGACGAGATAATATGTCTGAGGTAATAAAATGATTGTGTTTATTCCTATATAAAGTATAAAAGAGAATTTATATATATATATATACATCAATAGTATATATATACACATCAATAGTATAAACATCCCAATTGTTATTTCAATTAATATTCTTGTTTTTTAAATATTGATATCGGTATTCCTTAATTTATGATATTATCGTTATGAGGTATTAATTTGAGATATGTTTAACATTGATCGGTTTTCGAACATTTACACGCGAACAAACTCACACACGCACATTCTCTCCCTCCCTCCCTCTCTCTCTCTCTCTCTCCCTCCCTCTCTCTCTCTCTCTCTCTCCCTTTCTTTCTTTTTAATAGTCATACAAACAAATACATTTAACAAGCATATAGGAAAAGAGATATACATACTTAAACGCTCGCTTTCGTGATTTAATATACATTTCTGAATATTGTACTTTTCGTACACTCTTATAATAATAATAAAGTAAATATACGTATACATATATCTATTTACAGATATTTCATACATACGTGGAAAGATTCAAAAGACGTTTCCACAACCTTCAATGAAATATCATTGAAATATCATTAAAAGCGATATTTCCTTTTGTTTTCCAAATCTGATTAACGATTTAATGAAATAATTTTATGTTGGTAATATTTATCAACGTAATATATATATATATTATATTAAAGACAATGCATTGAAATCAGCAATTAAATCCATGCCGTGTTATATACGATCAAAAAGTGATGTATCGAGCAAAGATAACATTAATATAATATAATTTATATTGTATTTAGTTAAATAATTACGATCAACGTGAATCGTTTATTATTTTTGTATTATTCTCGATATTATTCGAAAAGCGTTAATCTTATGTAAAAAGATCTACAACCAGATTTTTTGTATATGTGTCTATATATACATATATATCCATATACATATATATACATATATATACACACACACATCACACATATTTTGGCAGACAACTATTTTTGAGAGACGAAGAACCGGAGAAGACGGGAAATAGTATAATGGGGTGATATTTTTGGAAACGTTTGCTCTGCACGTAATATAACGTAGTAAACCGTAGACGCGCAAGCGTAGTTATACCCTTTCTTTGTGTGCTATATATGTATATATATGTATATATATATATATATGCATATATATATGTATATATATGTATGTATATATACGGGGTGTTTCATCTATTCCGACCATTTGAAATATTTCCTTTTGATTTTTACGAAAAGAACTGTGTCTTATTATTTCTTTTCTCAAATTTTTAATAGACACATTAATACGAAATTCTTTTTTTACGTTATCGTTTGCTTTTTTTCGAAATGTTTAAGAAAAAAATGAATGAGTAAAAATTTAAGCGTTCACAAAGGGAAATATTTTATTTAAGAAAGCGTTTGGAAGAATTATCATTAATTTGAATTAGATTATCGTTATTATACGCTTAAGTGAACGATCTCTTTGTATTTTTAATTATTTTTTGATCGTATTCTGATATCGTGAAGATTTTATTGGAGCGTGAGAATGGTAATTAATTCGAACACCTTTTGTAATAAATAATTTCTGATAAAACGTATAAACCTTTTACTCTCTTTCTCACTTTCGCTTTCTTTTTCTCGTATTATGAAACGTCATTTGTATTTAAATATTGTAATGATATTTCTAATGGTCGAATCAAATGAAACACCCTGTATACACGAACACCATATACGTACGAGAATGAAGGGGACTAACGACCGATTATCGTTGGTTCATCGGCCATAGCGATCTCCTCGGTTGGCGCCTTTTCCCTTTTCCTTTTTCTTGAGAAAAGCATAAAGGCACATCCCGCGACTAGGTTGCAAAGGAAGACGATCCATGCCAGGATAAGAGAAAAATCGTATCTCATGATCGCACCCTTAGGGAACGTTTCGTAAACGTTTGTGCTTTCGTATTCGACCGAAGAAAGAAGTACTTGTATTACCACCATGTTGCAAGCAGCTGTAAAAGTAATTTTTTATCTCACATCTTATTATCTGCGGCGTTTGTAAAAATTATTAGAGAAAAGATTTGTAAGGGAGACAAAAATTATTATTACTATTATTGTCATCATTATTATAATGTTAACAAATAAAAGAACGTAAGACGAAATATTTTTTTAAAAGGAAATTGCTAGGATAGAGATCAACTTTTAAATATTTATCGATAATGAATGAATTAATTACATTATATTGTGATTGTATAAATTTTGTAACAAAAAGTAAATGGAAAATATCGGGAATTCATTTTTATTAGAAGATAATATATTATGGAAAATTTATTATTATTCTGATAGTAATTATGTATGCACAATTGCATTCGTAATTTGCAATGTTTATTTTGAAATTAATTACCACTAATGAAATGTATTCCGCCAGCCAGCCGTTTGAACATGTAACGTGGGTTACGGAACGTATAGATGGAGAAGCAGAATCCCATTATCATTATAAACATGCTGATAATAGCAAACGAGACCTGAGTCCTAGCATAATCTGGGAAAAATGGAAAGTTAATCGTATACATATATGTAACTCGTTCGATCATTACGCAATAAGATTTTCGAATCTTTTTAATTTTTCGAAAATAGACAATCGATTTCTATATATCCTATAATATGTATATATAGACACGTATTAGGAATTTTTTTTAATTCATTTAATTTTCTCTGAAATTTGATTGAATTTTATGATCGAGATTCAACTTCGATGTTAAACTTTTATAAACTTGAAATCGTTTTCTTCGTAAACTACCCAATAAATTTTTACGATGAAGATGCATAATTTATATTCGTCTATTGCTCGCTATAAATGTTTTGTTGCCAATTTCATATGATCAAAGAATCTTGCATATTTATGTTCTGGTTGGAATATCGATTTTTATTTATATTTATATATATTTTTATGATTTATTTGTTCAATTTATATTTCATGTATAATTTATTAAAGTATTTACTTACTGATCACTGTTCTGTCTAATCCTGGATCCACATCGATTTTTGATTCAGGAGGAAACATCTCTTGGTACTTGCATTCACCTAAAACCAATAAATTGCGATTTTTGTGTCAAAATTTATATAAATTTATAAAGATTCATACAATAATTCTGTCTCTCTCTCTCTCTCTCTTCCTCTCTTTTCTTTTTCTTTTTTAATTGCTCTTTTACGTTATAATTTTCTTCTTATTTTCACGTAGCTTTGTAATTTTAATGTCACGTCAAATTATAACTATGATATATCAATGGTATTTTAAAAAATTCTTGCGTCCAGTCTTGCTCGTCTACGTTTTTTAATATTATTTATTTGAAATATGAAAATTGAAGCTTTGAAAAGATTCGTAAAAAAAGAAAGAAATTTAAGAAATATTAGTGACTATAAATTGAATGACTCTTTGTTAAAATACTAACTCGGACGAGGAACAAGCAATATTATTCGATCGACGTCATATAAATATTATTGATAGTAATATCCAATCTATTAATAAGTCCCTATCGTAATAAGAAAATATTCTATGGTATAAGAAATTCATTGATAAATTTTATCCCATCAGAAAAAGAGAAATAACAAAATAATGATTCTAAATAAAAAACAAAATAATTCTTTAACCGTTCCATGGAGAAATATACTAGAAAATTATTTATTAAAAAATATCCATCTCTGTTTATCGTTGAATATGATTTATTTTTTTGTTAAATTTATTTTTTAATATTAAATATTTGAAAATAATAAGTTATAATAATTACTATCGATACGAAAATTTAGGTTTCTTAGTTTCACCTTTTCAGGTTTCCAAGTATCATCTTACTTATAATTATTTTGGAAGGTAGAGAAAGAATAATGATCAGGTTATAAAGGATTAATATCAATCCTCCCAAAAGGGGAGAGTTTCATCCTCATCATCATCATTATTATTATTATTAGTATTATCTTTTTATTTCTTATTACTAGTACACTCGACCTAGTATACTTTAATAATACCATTTCTTTTCTTTTCCCTTTTTCTTTTCCTTTTCATTATTCGAGACATTTTATTGAATTAATTTTTCTTATAAGAGATAGATAAAAAGAAATTTTTCATTCTTCAGGACACGTCTACTATTCGTCTACTTCGTTAAAAATCCGTATAATGGCGTATAATTTGACTCAATCCTTTGCTATTATTTCTATTTTTCTATTCAACTATTTTTTTTTCATATTTTGATCGGTTTAAACTGTCGATATTATCTAGCACGTGCGCGAGCTTTGCAGACGAAACAAGGATGAAGAATATTAAGTAAGAACTAAAGAGAGAGAGAGAGAAAAAGAGAAAGAGAGAGAGAAAGAGATGGAGAGAAAGAGAGAAAAGAGAGAGAAAAACGGAGACCACCCTCCCGCCCCTTTCTCTCATTTATTTCTGGCTCCTCGTTTATTTTGCCGAAACACTCGTCTCTGAAGTCTGAACGAAAGCAGCGCACGTGCGTTAATGTAAGAAACGAATGTCGACGACAATTCCACGTTTCATCGTCAACCTCGTTCATCCGAAATCTTCACTTTCATCGGTCTTCGATATATTTCTTTTCCTCTTTTTTCTATTTTTTTTTTTCGAATAGATCATTTCAATACAGTAAATCGAGCTTTATTTTTTAACTATAAATAATATCAAAATATGAACAAAATTTTCGTATAATAATAATTTCGTAAACTACGATCGAATTCCCGACGAACGGATTATCCAGATATCGAATGTAGTGATGGAAAATTTTATTTACAATATTTTTTATTTATTTTTTTTTTTATGAAATTTATAATAATCCAGGTATACTTCTAGTCGACATGAGCAAATATTGTAAAAAAAGATATTGTAAAAAAAGGTGTGGCAACGTGAATTTTTTTTTATACTTTTTATCTAAAAAATAAAAAAGAAAAAGGGAAAAGAAAGAGAAATGTGGATTAAAGGTCGATTCGCAATATTTTAATTAAATCTTAGTTCAGACATCGTTCTCTCTACGAGATTTAAAAAAACGAGATTTAACGATATGATCGTGGATGATCTATGACTAAACTAACATGGAAATTTCAATGGAAATTTGTGTATACGTAGTAAGTACATCTAAATTATATACAATAATGTTAAAATCATTGTAGCCGAACAATCGGAACGGAAATTAAACTGAGATTGAACTGAAATTTGTGAATAGACCTTACAGGTATTAAAGGAATATACAGAGTATCTGATTTTAATCGATATCTTCAAATATCTCCTATCTTATTGGATACATATTATAAACGAATGTTTCAAACAAAAGTTGCTTAGATTTTGACAGGGAAATATAATATATATTGATTACAAAGTTTGTTGAACTTCTTGGCGTCGAATGAATTACATTGTAGATGTAACTCGTTGAATTGATATTGATGTTCTTTACAACTTTTAGAGAAAGTTAAAGTATCGATTTTCATTAAAAAACAAGAAAAAAGATTATTATGATAACTTTAATACATATCTCTCTGAAAACTTAAAAACTTTTACTTGAAAATATTTGTTTGGTAAACTCATAGGATCGGAGATATTGGGCTATATTATTTAAATCCGAGACATCCTGTACATTAAAATATGCAATAATGTTTTGGCAGCAAATAAATTAAAAATTTTAATCGCTGCAATAATCGTGAAATAAAATTATCGTCGTAATTCTCGACATTAAGCCTTGAGTTTGATGTTCGTATTACCGTAGGAACATTCATAGCTCTCGCATATTATTAATGTTGGAAATTTTGCGTATAAATTTTAATAGGAATTGGCACGTAGTTTAATTCAAGTAAATAGACTGCTGCAGTTAAAACGCGTACTTTTGCACGCGTATTTCAAACGTATAATAAAGTTCATCTTTTATCAAAGAAAACGTTGGGAAGGTGCGGTTGATTTCGATCTCATAACGATCGAAGAAACTTGAAGATTTTTACCGAAGGATTAGTCGATATCTAAAGCTTTTTTGACGAAATCGATTTATTCGATTGCTGCTTAATTTCAAGTTATACTTTTGTTTTTCTTAACGTTTTCAAAACTTATGACATTTATTGCCCAAACGATTTCATAATAACGTCAAATTGCCGAGAAATTCTGGCTCGCTATTTTGACAGGTCGGAAAGAGAAATTTTACGGTCTAATATCTTGGCTGTTTTTCGTATTAATTAATATTATCGATGACTCGCTATTATTTAAACGAATCAAGTAAAATTTCTTAATCGAGCCTGAATCGTACAGTTACGGGCGGGCACATGATTCTAATAAGAACGATTCGTAGAATCGTAACCGTCGTAACGTTACTTTCCGATTATTTATTTGGAAGGCTCGCCTGGTTTCCGTAATGACGTATTTACATTTCCTCATTCTCTCTGATATAAATCGGTCTACTTTGTTATGAAAGATCGACTTCTAATATTTTGACATTCAAAAAATATTGAGTTAAGGCGGAACACTTGGAATAACAAAAATGGCGGAACTGCAAGCTTCTCATTTTTATGATCGAATAAGAGAATGTTAATTCGAAAAAAAGTCTGCTTGATTAGCTCCTGTGTTTTTGCAAAAACGAAAAAGGAAAGAGTCGATCTGTCGTTCATTTCGTTAACGTGATAGGAAAGGGAAAGAAAAGAAATAGGAAAAGAAAGGAAACAAAAAATAAATTTGCATTGAAAAAAAGGAAGAAACGCACTTACTGTAAGGTACCAATTTGCTCGAATTCTTCGCGTTTGGTATCAAACCGCTGACGCAACCTCTCCAAAGGCCCATATGCTTGTAGATCAGTCTCCTGCCGCTCTCTCCAGAATCTCCCAACGGCAGACCTTCGTCATTTGGTGCTTTGACGGTGAACCAATGATCGGTCCCTATAGCCACTGCCCATATGCACGCTGAGAGTCCCACGAGGGCTGTACAACCGAGCAGAATTCGCCTTTCGAATATTACCTATGAAAACGCGACGAGACTATTCTAGAAAAAAAGACTAACGCGAGATGCGTTCGCAAAAGTGCATCGGGGGATATAAAAGTAATCTCACACGACACACGTTTCGTCGAATCGGCGTCAATCGATTTGTAGCGTTCACACGATTCGAGTTTTTTGACCGTATGACTACCCCTCACCCTCACCCTCGCAATTACCGCTCGTTTCGTACGTTTCTGTTTTTCTTTATTTTTCATTCGATCGAACTACGATTAATTGGCCAGGGTCAACTACGCATTTATTATCGCAAAACGATCGAATCGTCTTTTGTGCAGTTATTGCGCTTAGATGCACCACTGGCAACCGATTCGCTTTTTCTTTTTTTTTTTTTTCTTTCTTTCCTTTCATCGAATCCCCGCATGCGGTTTCTACTCGCGAAATCGAATATCCAAAATTGCCGAATCCCCGTGATTGTGCCGTATATACGGTTGACGGTAGTTTCATGTGAACGTGCACATACAAAACATATCGACCACTGTAGAAGACGGTGATATAACAGATTGGAGGAGGAAAAAAAAAAGACCGATTCGGTGTCGTGTGAACGAGCTCTTACAAATTGGTTTCCCCGTTTTTCGTACCTGGTTATACAGAGCCTTCATTCGATTCGCCATCTCTCTTTTTCACCCTATATTCTTTTTCTCTTTTTCTATCTTTCCCTTTCTTTTTCTCTGTCTCTCCCACCTCCGAAGAGAGAGAGAGAGAGAGAGAGAGAGAGAGAGAGAGAGAAAGAGCGCGTCCTTTATCGATTCCTTTTACTTCTATCGATCGAAGCTTAAACTCTATTTCAAAGTTTTATGAAAACGTCTCTTTTTGGGTCCCTTTTCTTCCAATCTGTCACCAAAATGACGAACGACGACGAAGGAACAATCCATTCACGACTAGTTCCCTTTAAATTTAGACTCCCGGAAAAGATTTCGTTTGATATCCTTTGAAAAACCAATTTCGATATTTCTTGTCGCGAAAAATACTCATCGTCCCTGACATTCACGGATCGATAAATATCTATTCGTATTGTCAAAAAATGTTACGAATTCCATTTTTTCTTTATTCTTGGCTGTGTCTTCTTCGCTACCCTATCTCTCTTTTTTTTATTTTTTATCTTCGCCTGCTCTCTTTTTTCTCTTTTTTTTTTCTTTTTTCTTTTTAAGCGAATTTATCGATCGATATTGATCTCGTTGATACAATTTGTTTTTTTTCTTTTCTCGCTAACTCCCTCCACACTTGTTTCGATCCGATCTTTTTTCTCCTTCTTCTCTTTCGTCCTTCCTCCTTCTTCGATTTTCTACGTTTTCCTACAAGAATAAGAGAGGGAGAATGAAAGAAAGAGAAAGAAGGAGGTAAAGCCTATCCACTCGTTAGATATTCATGATCTCTTCACTAGTCGTACCACTTTCCCGTCACCTTCTCCTCGTTCAATTCTTGACTTTCTTGCCCTCGAATCATTATTTCTTAATGTCCGGGAAAATTCAACCGTTCATTCTCTATTGACTCTTCGAAATCTCTCACAGCTTAGTTCCTTCTGAAAAACAAATAAACGAAACAATAAAATATGGTGTATAAAAAGATCTATACACTATTTTATTTAGTCATGCACTGTACGTTAAATTGTATTGCAAGATTCTAAAAAAGAAAAAAAAATACTTTTGTGAAAAATCATCTCTTAATAAGAATCAATGGGGAAAAAATTATATATCGCTGGATATGATTTTGTAATATCAAATTTTTAACAATTGAATTGAATTGATTTGAATTGTAGGGATAAAGTAATGAACAATTGATCGAGGCCCTTATCTAAAATAATTTGTCGACAAAGCCAAGAATTTTGTTGAGAAACTTGTCACAATTCCATCTGTCTCTTATTGATTGTAAGGTTTCGACATATCGACGTAAATTGATACAGCCAAATGAAATGACACTTTATGCCAAACGTTTGAATAAATTGTTATATGTTACTACATCGATTGTTATATATAATACTCTCAGTGTCCCTATATATATATACATATATGTATACATACACACATATATACATATATACACAATTATTTGCATTCATACATACATACATAATTATTTGCATACATACATACATACATAATTATTTGCATATATACATACATACATACATACATACATATATAATTATTTGCATACTTAAGAACCACAAAGCATTCAAGATATCAAAAATTCATTACTTTGTCATTGTCAACAATAATATTTTATTACACCTTTTATACATACAATTTGTGTTTGATTTATTCTTCGATTCTTTTCTATTTATTCATGTTAAAATTTGATAAGAGAGAATAAATCTTATACGCGCAGATATATAACGAGTGAAAAAAATACATATCGAATATTAGATTTTTGTATTCATCTAACATTTCTGTTGTTTAATATCGAGATCGCTTTGAAACGAATTGAAATACAGGCTAGATAGAGATTTAATTTAAAAGTGAACTTTTAAGACGAAGTTTTGTCAAAGATTTTGATCGTTGCTTTAGAGTATTTAAATATTCAATCAACGAAGATCTTTGAAAACTAATATATTATTTTATTTTAATAATCACTCATACTATTTATAGATTGTAAATACTGACTATTCATTTTAAATAATATTGATTAAAAACATGCGATTAACAAAACTATTGCTTGAATAAATTAATAGTCTGTGATAATATTTAAGTATAACATTGAAGAAATATAAGTAAGTATAATTGTGTAATAACAATAATGGTCGATAATTTCGAAATTAGTCAAATTCTTTGTTAGACTAATTTGAAATTTTCCTTAAGAACAGAGCCAAGAAACATCAGTTTATAAAAAGAATGCGAAATAAAAATAAGTGTCAACAATTTCCCGACACGAATCCTAAGTGTATTTCAATGCTATAAATGCGACTTTGTTAATGCTCGCCAAAAACAAATGACACGTGTGATAGATACATTATAATAGTGAATAAGAGGATAAGATTTCGCTGATATATATATATATATATATATATATATATATATATATATATATATATATATATATAAATAGTCATTGGAAAGTTTATCGAAGAATATTATCGATTAGTACATTGAAAAATTTATAATTAACTTCTACGTTTTTTTCTTGCTTTTTCTATATTATGTAATACTATTTTTTATAATACTATATTGTTTTATAACACTAGTTTTTATATTATATTTTTTTCAAAAAATATAACGAAAAGAGTAGGGATAAAGTAATTCTTTTTGGCTTTTATTTTCAAAGGTATTTCAATTATGTAGTACGTTGTCACGATTCTTGAGATAAGACAAAATGTTCCGTCCAAATTGTCGACTATGAACAATGGCGCTAATATTCGCCTCGTTAATTTCGAGCGAATCTAACGACGCACTACCAAACGTGATAATATGTATATATAGATTTGTGTACGCTCGGATAACGAGTAAATTTAGATCAATCGGGACGATCGTTTCGATGCTAAGGTAACGTTGTAAATTTTCTTGCTTGCTATCTTTTCATCATCGTAGTAGAAGACGACGAAAGAATAAGCTCATGGTTTTATTTTCGTTCGCTTTGACTTTATGTGTTACTATTCTTTGTCTTGTTTTTTACTTTTGTCTTTCTCTCTCTCTCTCTCTCTCTCTATCTCTATCTCTATTTCTCTTGTTTATCATTTTTTATCGTATTTTTTCATTTTAAAATTACACAGAATTTTCGTAAATAATAAAATTTTCACAGAAAACTTTTTTTTAAAGATTGCATTTAAACGTGCTACAAAAGAAGACTCCCAATGATATATCATGTGAAAATCGTATAAACGTTTATAATATAAGAAATAAGCGAGAATAATTTTTAATTTAAAAGCATTCAGACAACTGTCTATATCATTGTTATTTTCTCGAATATGTTTACGTGGATACTTCGTTTCATAAATAGAATTCATTGCACAAGTTCCTAGAAACGAATCACTAAGTAAAATATATGACCTAGAATATTTTTTTCTTTTTTCTTTTTTTTATTTTTTTGAGAACGAACAAATACTATTGTCAAATTATGTTTAACGCGGTTTTAAATCACATTCGGTCACCGTACAATTACAGTCTCGATAAAATCACATTCGAAAATTTATTTTCAGTAACATTCAAACACTGGGTATTTTCATTCGTGCGTCTCATTCAATCGAGTCTCATTCACAAAGTTTACCTGAGCAATTCAGTGAAAGTGAATTGAATTATCGAGAATTGCCTTCGAGTGTACTATCCATAACATTGTATATACCCAATCAAACTAAAGTGTTTATTTTGTTACCTCGATTTTGCATCGCCATTGTTAAACTACTTTTAGTAGTTCAAGAGTTTGTTAGAAAATTACAAGAGACATCGAACGAATTTAGACATTAATGATTAAGTCCGATACATGTCGTATAAAAATTACAAGGAAGTTAATGTTTATGTTATTTATTTAAAAAACGCAACAATAGAAATGATATAAAAAGCGAGCACGCGAAAGAAGGAAGAAATAAGATAAAGTAAGATAAATACCAAGTCGACTTTTGATTTTAAATTTATTGAAAGTAGCCGAATAAGTTCAATATTATTTAATTGCGTTGCGAAACGCGTTTAACATCAAAGTTATCTTAAACGTTGTCCGATTACACGGAAGGATAATTTTACTCGGGAAACTTATATCATTAGGACTACTTTTCTCGTAGAAAAACGAATCATTTTATTTCGATGTTAGTTCTTTAAGGAAGATCAAAGTTCGGCTATTTAATGACTATTGTGTTACTTCTTTCGATGGTGTTCGTAAAACTCACCAAATTTTCTGTCAACGTTCCAACAACAACAAACAGTCTAATTTTTGAGCGTTGAGACGATGCAAATACATCGAAGACTTTGAGTATGTAAATATTTGACGCATAATGTGACCAACCCATTTGTCATCTTACTATCACGAAAGAAAGTCGTGCGGATAGATTACGAATGAATCATGATTACCTTCGAAATCGTTAATTACCATTTATCATACTTTTATTTAAATTAGAATGATATTATAAACTCGTGATCTAATTTCCGTAATAGCACGAATGCTCGCAAAAGACATTATGCACATCGGGATCGTTAAAAACAGTTTAGCGAGTTAAACCGGTGATAGTTTTGTTTATTCCTTGAATATATGTCTGCGTACAGATTTACGATTTTACAAAAGTTTATACGAGAATACTCGTATATGTCGTGGATGTATAAACATGTGTATAAATGCGAATAAATAATGATTTGCAAAGACTCCTTAAATTCGTAAATCATTTATGAACGATCGATGACAAATAAATTTTTTAAACGCATCGTGGAATGATTTTTCGAATGTTTCGGATGCGCCGCGATTTTTACTTCGATTTTACAATGACATCGGAAAAACATTAACGATTATCGCGAACGATACAAACGACAGTAGAAATTGAAAGGGGAGCGTGTACGATTGAATTACCTTTGCGTCGGATATAGAACTTTATTTGTAGATTCTACGTCACGAATTATCGACAGGCTCGTTAACAAAAATAGCATAGTAATCTGGGGAACAATCGAACCTAGTTGGAATAATAAAATTCTATGGTAAGATATTGGATAGTCTAAGACTTTACGAGATCGTATTGTTCGTAAACAGTTCTCACGAAAAAAAAAATATGCGAACGATAATAAGCATATCGGTAAAAGATCGCAGAGATATTTTGTTTTTTATATTAGCTATTAGATAAAAATTTAACCGGACTAATAAACGATATAACAGACATGACGTTGAGCTAAATATTTTTAACGAAATCAAATCAATATATATATATATAATATTGCATGTTTATCTAGATATATAAATAATATAGAAAATAGATATCACAAGAAAGAAAAATGTTTATTCTACGATCCTCTAAAGAGAGTAATAATAAATAATATCGATAGTATTAACCCTAAAGACGAAAGAATAAATCCAAAAGAAAATTTATTTATCATGGCTGCGATATAATATAAGGAAAATGAACGATATTATCGCGCTATAAATTATTAGAAAATATAAGAGAAAATATAAAAGGTAGTAGATACTATCATGTGGTACGAGTTGACCGATAGAACGGACGTGCTCGGATATTTATGGCGTGCCCACTTAGCTGTTAAATTTTTTTCCACTTTGTTTTTTTTTCCTTTTCATTTCTCCATACGAACGAATATATATATATATATATATATCAATCTAGTCGCACGTTCTAAGTTATTCTATTTAAATAAATATTCGTCTCTAGATACGTCGTTAGAAAATCTCTTTAAAAACTTAATCCATTAAATTCCTCTAATAAATTTATTTCGTTGGATTCACATTATCGTTTTATCTTTGAATAAAACTTTCGAATCGGATCGGATCAGATCGGATCGAATTGAATCGTCATACGTATGCATGCGTGTACTCATACGTCGTAATTATCGGGTTGCAGATTTTCGACGACGAAAAGATGTTCCTCTCTGTCTCCCTGACGTCGGTGACGTCAACGCGCACCCTCACCATTGTTTTATTCGTTTATGCATACCGTGCCACCGTGGCACAAGGTTTATTTAGCCGCAGCTCCAGCTGCACGAACTGTGTGCACGAAGTTATAAACGCTGACAAAGACGCCGTCCGCGTCTCTGTCAGCTCGAACTAAAAGTCGACACCCATCGTTGGCTATTTTCGAATATTCCCGCATTTTTTTCTATCTTCTCTCACTTTACTCGTCCTTTTCTATTCACCTCTTTCTCTCTCTCTCTCTCTTTCACTCATTTGCTCACTCACTCACTCACTCACTCACTCATTCTTTCAAATTTTCTTTCTCACAAATCGCTTTATCTTTTTTCGTTTCCCCGTTCTGATTTTCAAACGATGATATTCGTGACGTTCCGAATCACGTTTCGCGAATTAGAAACTCGTTCCATATTGAAAAAAATTAAAATAAAAATTAAAAATTTCTATTTTTTTTTCTTAGATTGAGTAATTCGACCGCTTTGATAACAATCGAGTAAATATCTAATTAATTAAAGGAAACAAAAAAGAATTATGTCGTGTTTTACAATAGAGAAGTTTTACAATATGAGAAGAAGTAGAAATTATTAAAGTTACGTTTCAATCGGAAGTCGGGTCATTTTATTTTGTAAAATGTTGGACATATGAAATGATTAATCAAACTTTTCTTAATATATATATATATATATATATATATATATATATATATATATCGCTTCTAACAAACGATAAATTCGACTGAACGTTAATTTGCAATCAACTTGAATATATTCTAACGATCGATCGATTATTGGAAAGTTTCCGCTACACTTGGGAAATATTGGCAAGTGTTTCTATATTGTAAATCTTTAGTTCTCGTGTTTGATCATAAAAGAAAGGCCGTATTTAAATAAATTCCAATTCGTTAGAAAGATAGGAAGAGGGATGTGTCGAAGTGAACAAGTCGACTATGATTTCGAGTCATTTATTGCGAAATGGAATGCTTCTTAACGCGAACTCGTTGCCGACGTGAAATTTTCCGTCGGGTAAGTCGTCGTTGACGTTTTGCGGCTGTGCGTGACATTTACGTCGATCGTAATACAAGTTCTATCAATGTTTCCTGTTATTTATGGACCGAAGAAACGTACATACCTTTCACGCTTATTGTCGTATCAAAGAGATCGCATCTACCTTTACTGTTTTCTATGTGGAGCACATCAAAATGCTTGTTCTTGCGGATACACGTAAGCGTATATATGTAAAATGAGAAAATCAATGAATAGACGATCCAATGCTCATATATAGATATGTATGTATGTGTGTATACATACGTTCAACTATCGAGCGAACCTTTTAACTTTATCGCTTGCAAGAGAATATTCAAACTTATAAACCCGAGATTTTTATAAAACTTATCATATATTTCAAAAGAGGTCGAGTATAGTATAATATATATCTGTAAAATACTAGGTATGGTTAGGTTTACTTGGCCGACCATTTTTTTTTCTTTCTTTCTTTTTTCTTTTTAAATTTTTGAGATTTTCATCTCTACTGGATTGGGCACAGCTTTCTCGGATGTTGTACGTCTTTTTTCTTTCAGCATGAATTCCTAGTCAATGTTTGGTCATGAATATCTAATTAGATCTCACGTTCTATCTCAGTGCATCGTTGCATATCAATATTTACGCTGTTTTTAAATAACGATATATCTGATTTATTGCAATATATTCCTTTAAATCTTCTCTATGATAGTTGACTGTTGTTGGATGAATGCCCGTCTAACAGTACTCGTATTGTTAGGGATTAGCTAAACCGGCACTATAGGGAAAAATTAGATTGGTCATTCCGGGAATTTGGTCGGCTAAGTCATTAAATTTAACTCTATAAATTTACCCTGTAGACTTTCATTAGTGAGGAAAAGTGAAAAATGAAATTCGATCAACGTCAGTGGAGTCTAGTGAACGTATGATTCTAAAGATAAACACGGTTTTCGATCGATTAAAATAAGATCGGAAGAAAATCCGTAAACATCACGTAAATCAGGAATATTTTTTAAATTAAAAAGAGTAAAGTTTAAATTAAAAAGGAGGAAGGATATAAAATTAAAAAAAAAAAAGAAGAAAAAAGATACGCGTAAAATATTATCTTTCGAACGAAACGATAAATTTTTTTTCCTGATAACGATTACAATTTACAATTTACAATTCGACAAACGGACTGATTCACTTTCGAATTAACATAAAATAAATTATTCGATCTCACGTAGAACGATTCATGATAGAGTGATTCAAAGAGTGATCGTAATCACGAGGAAATCTTCAATGACTACTTTCAGAAAGCTTCTTTCTATCCGATAACCGCAAAGAGGATTGCGTAAACGTTTCAAGAAGAAATAACGAAGATAGCAATAGTAAGAAATTGTGTATACTATTAGAGATATACGTGCGCGCACGTGCGTGCGAAATCTGTGAGTGAAAGAGAAAGAAATAGAGAGAGAGAGAGAGAGAGAGAGAGAGAGAGAGAGAGAGAGAGAGAGAGAGAGAAAGAAAGAAAGAGAAATAGAAAGATAGAAAGATAGAAAGATAGAAAGATAGATAGAGAAAGAGAGAGAGAGAGAGAGAGAGAGAGAAAGAGATAGCCAATGCTCTGCCAGAGAGTTATAGAGCGCTTGCTGCTGATTTCTCCTTACTGACGCTATTTTCACTCGTTCTTGCTGTCGAAGACAAGTAGAAATACACCGACATAGGATCGGAATAGAATTAACCTAAAATCCATTGGTTTGTTTATACGGCCCACAAGATTGGTAGCAGCGATAACAAATTTCCAACTCTCTTGCGTTGATGTTACAGAGAAGGGAGTCGCAGATAGGCAGTCGATTACGGATAATATCTAATGAAAACAATAACAGAAGACCTTGTATCTAGCAATTTTTATGACTTGAAGTTCATTAACTATTAAAATAATAATAATAATGATGATGATGATAATGATGATGATGATGATGATGATTTATTTTTGGCCTTTATAGTTCTTTCATTTTTCATTGAGTTCGTATAATGTATAATTACAAAAAATGATCAATGACATTGTTTTTATTTTATTCTATATACATTTAATCTTTTCAACGAGTTTTCAAGGAATCTTCTTTTTTTTAAATGTCACGTGAAGATATTTGTTATAAAACGAGTTACGATTATGAAACTAAGAAATGTTATGTACGTGTATTGTGTAAAAATATACAGAGGGTAAGAAAATATGAATGAAAGTTTTTGTTTTTTCTCCGGAGATATCTTTTGCATTTTGTACTAAATTCTAATATAAAATATTTTTTTAGCAAAGTCCTACATTATTTTTTTCTGTAAAATTATTCAATCGTGCAGTTGTCATTCTTATTATTAAAAATAGAATTCATATGTAAACAACAATGAGATATAACGTTGAAGATTATAAATTGAAGAAGAGAAGAGAAATAAAAAATAAAAATAAAAAAAAAGAAAAGAGAATGATCGATTAATTCGTAATTTTTTTTTTCTAAGTATCGTAAACGTAACACCAACGTTTTGTGTTATGATCAAATCAAATAACATAAGTATAATAAGCTGGTTGTATCACTCTGAAATAGTTTTCTTCTAGCGTGCGTATACGGGCACGTGGCCTATCGTGCCCACCATGTATTTTTAAATACTTGGCCGGCGACCTAGGGCAATTACATGCCAGGACGGTGAGACTCTCTTCTACCTGTGATAAATAAATAATAAATCTTAAATAAATTAGAATGAATGTTCGTGTACTATAGATGTATACATATGCTTGTAAGCATATATCCTACACATAAAATTCCTATGCATACAAAGACTTATTTTAAAATTAAATCTTCATATAGTATGTGTATGCATACATACATACATACATACATACATACATACATACATACATACATACATATATATATATATTAATAAATAGTGACATAAAAATTCGATTTGTATGAATTTTTAAAAACATTCGTAATATATACACTCCAAAATAAAGTGGAAGAAAAATAGTTGTAGTCAATAAAATGTCTGTGTTATAAAAAAAGAGAATCACATAATTTTCTCGAACGGGTCGCAGAAATTTTCTTCTTTTAAATTCTTTTTTTTCTTTTGTAAGTCTCTTTAATTTATCTCTACCAGATAATTAATAATGGAAATTAATATGTATGTACAAATTGCTTAACCCAAAATGTCCGCTCGGCTTTTTATAATAAGGATTAAACACATGGAGAAATTTTAATAAAATGTTTTATTCATTAAAATGTAATCATCTCTAGAATCTACGACCCTTTCCAAACGAGACACAAATTTGTAAATTCTGATTATATATAAAAAAGAAATTATGCGTATCTTTAAAAGTAAAACATCAATTAATTTACGCTTCAATCTCTGCTTTGTTGATAAATTATTCTATTTCGAAATGTGATTATTTAATGTCAAAAAAATTGGATAATCGCTTAGAGAACATAAAAGAAGAAAAGCTCATATTAAAGCAGAACATTTTTTCGTCCTTTAAATTTTACTTTATTCTGCAAGTATAATACTTTTTTCTATTAATTAAGTTCTGATTATTTCTGAATAAATTTCGAATTGTTTCTCTGACCGACTTTAAACATATCAAAAAGTTCTTTAACGCGTTACTTAAGAATTATTTCCAACGACACGTAATTCTTCGTTTTTTTTTTTTTATATCATACTTTTTTTAAATGTCATATATCCAATCAATTCGAAAGTTTATTGGGCCACACTAGGCAGATATGCGTATTTCATAGTTTTTATTGTATTATGTCAATCCTGAAAAAATCATGGTAATAGACGCAAACCAATAGCGATTTGCATCTGTCTAAAAATTTTCAAAGTTTCAAATAAACTTTGAATTTCGTATCATTATATAGATTTATTTTTTCTTTTGGTTCTATTAAAAATCTTTTTTTTTTAATATTGAACAACGGCAAAAGTTGGAATGGGAAAGAGAGTAGAGTCGTTGCTTTCGATAGTTCACACGATTCAATCGTACTTGCAATCTAACGTGTATTTACCTATATGTAAATATATATGTACATATATTGCTTCATCATGGGTTTTCTCGAAATTTCACATATTGTTAAGAAAGGACAACGACACAATCCAACCGAGGATTTATTCGCGATGAAATCATGTTTGCGATGAAAAGTGGATCGCGATGAAAATTTATTACTACGTCTCGTCACCGCATTTCAAAGCGACAGAATCGGTCGTCGAGATCAATGATAACGAGTGCCAGGAAATGTAACATCTAAATTCTCTCTTTTTCTTTTTTACTTTGTCCCCTACTTCATTCCTTTCCTTCTGTTTTTCAAAGCGCGATATTTAAAGGCTTTGCCTGTAGTCCGTCTGTTTTAGTTGGATGATATAAATACAATGGCCAAAAGCCGACGGATTCTCTCTCTCTCTCACTCTCTCTCTCTCTCTCTCTCTCTCTCTCTTTTTCTCTTTCTTTCTTTTTCTCTCTCTTTCACTCGCTCTCTCCCTCGCTCGTTCTCTCGCTGCGAATAAACGTTGAATTTTCCAACATCGTCAACCATCTCGGACGTTCACGAAAACGATTTGGAACAAACCGTAAGCACGATGACGATGCTCGAAATTAAGCGAGCTTCCTATCTTTTTTTTTTTATCTTTCCTGTGTCTTTTCTTTGTTTTTTTTTTCTTTTTTTCATTTAAGCAAAGTGAGAAAAAGAAGAGATATTTCAAAGGGCAACGAAAACACGTACAACACGATTAGAAATAAATCGTGTTTGTAATAAGTGAAGCGTGAAATGACATTTTATTTTTAATCCTTTGTCCATAATGTCATATGTGTTTTATCGAATCCATCATGTTCATGGTATAATCATGATCACGTATTTACTTACGTCATTATAACGTTCGAACGTTATGCCATCCATTAAAAATTACAAGCAGGACAATAGACGTTTTATTGATCTTGATAATATTCAAAACGAGATGACACCGAAATGAATTGCATTTTATCTAACGGGATTAATATTTGGATCATGTTAATAATTCTTTCACAAACGAAAGCGCTACATCGGTAATAAGATTCGGTTCTCGTAAAAACAATAATAGCATTGCTCGCGATATCAAGTCGTTCGTTATTATTGTTTTAATATATGCGAGAGAGAGAGAGAGAGAGAAATACCATTGTTTTAGATGAGATCGTAAAGCGACTTCAAAGCGCATTATGATTTTTAGATTTATGGAGGAATTTTACTACCAAAGTTAAAATCGACTTTAAATAAGAAACGGTATTATCGAAATTGTCACGTAAAATGTTAATGTGTGAATTTAAAAATCTCTGCATTTCGAAGTTTACGTATTTCATATTTTATTCGACGAATGGAAATGATCCTAGCAACGAAAAAAAATAAAAGATTGTCTTTTTCCTTTTTCTTCCCTTTTTCTTTTCCTTTAATATAATTTAAAATAATTTTTATTTTTCTTTTTTTTTCGCATTGACTTTATTGCAAAGTTTTATTTCGTTATGAAAAGAAATCTTTAAACAGTCAAACAGGAAAGAATGATTTATAGTGGCGTTCCGTATAAAAGTTTTTATGTGATTTCGTGGGATACATAAAGTGAGAAATAACGAAATTAATATATTTCCCTCTGTAATACACGATTCACAGAACCACAGAACATACGAATTTATTGTTTATCGATGTTAATTCCTATGATTTTAACCGACACGATCGCGATTATTTCCGAATCTCTGTGATTAATCGATATCCTCGTGGATATCATTGAAGAAAATCAAAAATCGATGACTAATGAATCATTTTTTTTTTTTAATTTATAACCATTGTTAATACGATTGTGCTTGTAGAATTAGTTTAAAACTGGACAAACATTGTTCCTCTCTATGTGCCGCACGCGAACTGTAAAACGACACGTATCTTTGACGTCACTCACGCGCCCACCATTATGAAGACTTTTTAAATATTCACGAGAAATAGTACTTGTAATATTTATCCATTAGTTGATATGTATACACGAGATTGTTTTCATATTTATAAAAACAACGAAGGTTTTCTCTTATACCTTATATTTTTTATATGTTCCAATCACATAAAAAAAAATATATATATATATTCTGTAAGAGTTATTTTCGTAATAGAACGTTTCATTTTCTTTTATTTTTTCTCTTCCTTTTTCTAATAAATTTCAAAGTTACATATAGTTGATTTATCATAAATTACTTAAAAACGTTCTTCCCTCTTTTTTCTTTTAATTCTTTCATAAAGTTACTCTTCGTCCGATTTAAAAATCTGAATGTAAAGACTTAAACGCATAGCTGGTAGGAAAACGAGGTAATATTCCGAATAAAAAAACACACTAACGATCTAATATTGTCTTTCTTTTGAGATGAGGGTGTTATAACACGAAGAAAAAGTTTATATTGTATACTCCTCATGAATAGAATATTCAACGGCGAACGTCGATTCAACGAGATGAACGGAAAGGATAAAATAAAGAAAAAAAAAGAAAGAAAAAGAGAAAACGGTAAGTGATACAGGGCGGGAAGATAGTATTGAATTCGTAAATATCACAAGGGTGACTATAGTTTTTTTACCATAGGAAAAAGATGGATGGATAAATGGGATGAAAAAGAGAGGAAGAGAGAGATAGAGAGTAGGAAACGAGAGAGATAGGGATAGAGATAGATGGATAGACAGATAGAGAGAGAGAGAGAGAGAGAGAGAGAGAGAGAGAGAGAGAGAGAGAGAGAGAATGAAGAAAGCACCCTTTTACCCATCCTATCATCCCTTTATCTCCCCATGCAGTTAATTTCCGTTTCGTAGAAGTGTAGTGCGTGACGCGCCAAATGAAAGTGCAAAAAATGCATCGGTGAGGTATCGAACGTATCGTGTCTATCACGTGAACTAAGAGAGAAGCCGCGAGATTGTAATTATAAAAGAAATAATTTACAGTTCGCTACTATGGCGTCGCCATAGAGTGGGTGTAAAGAATTACGTGTGCTTTATATGCTTCGGCACCCTTATGGAAATTTCCGCTTGTACCCCTCGTGTTTGCATTATACAGTATCTATCGGTCAAAGTAATACAACTTTTCCCTTCGCATAAAAAATTAATTGTGTTCATATCTCCTGTGATCCTTTTTTCTTTCTTTCTTATTTTTTATTTTTTTTTTTGTTCTTTCTTTTTCAATTTTCCTTTCTCTTTTTTTTTTTTTTTTTTTTTTTATTTATAAATTCTACGAATCACGAAGTTTGTATTACGAGAACGCTTAGTACTACTCACGTTTCACTCTCTTGTTGAACTAAAGATGATGATGGGGAATGGAAGATAGAAAAAAAGAGAGAGAAAGCGTTCGCGAATAAAATTTCTCACGAAGTTATTAGATATTTGTTTTTCTTGGAATATACGATGTTTATACATACTTTCTAATCTTTATGGATTCAATTTTCAATCATAGAAGTGCTTCTAAGCGTGCACTTTTTTTTCGATTTAAAAAGAAAAAGAAAAAAAAAAGGAAAGGAAAAGAAAAGAAAGAAAGAAAAAACTCACATTGTCGGATGATAACGCGTATGGTATATTATTGAAAGCTCAAGTTATGGGATCTTTATTATATTGCACTGTTTAAACAGGATTGTAGCTTTTCCATTTCAATTTATTTTCGTTGTGCATTTTACAAACGTCACGATAAAATAGAACGAAACTTCGGCGTTACGGTTATTAGACAATTTGAAAGAATTCCATCAAAATAATCTTCCTTAACATTTTTTTCTTCTACGAAATACTCAATATTTCTGTTATATTTGAGTTTATTAAAATTCAAACTTTACATTTCTATCATGTTTCTATTTTAAATTCATACAAGCGAAGTAAAGTCTTCATTCTGATAATTATGTTTGGCGATGCATAAAATAAGCACGTCGCACGTCGTACTGATTGTCAACGAAGCATCTAACGTAACGTAATAGGACCAGTAAACATTTTTTTATTAAATTGGCTCACGATTAAATTTCACGATAAGCATTAATATCCTCGGTAAAATCGATTGACGATAAACGCATGATATTCGTTAATCCTCAAAATGGTATTTAAGAATAGCGAAACGTAATGAAAATATAATCGAATTAATTTTTTATTTCTTTTACAACCGATATATAAAACATTTCACACGATTTTGAATAACAGCGATAACGAATGTCACAAAATTATTTCAATATACAAATTTTCCAATTAAGTTAAATAAATAAAAGTGATATTAAAAAAAAAAGATAAAAAAAAGGAATCGTAACTATCAGAAATTTCGTATTATTCAGAATAGTTGTACGTATATTATAATAATGCTTACCCCCTAAAAAACGTTCGAGAGAAAGAAAGAGTCACTGATACAAAATCTCACAGAGAAATTTCAAAGCACGAATGTCAATGATCATTCATTTTTTTTTTTTTTTTTTTTATATACAAGTCATTGATCGGATAATAAAGAATCGAGAAAAAACACACACTCTTAACTTGGATAACCGAACGCGCTGACCGCCGGTCTGACACTGATCGTGTTCTGACTACTTCCCTTGGCGCTCGGTAGTTTCAGTATAAAGAGGGGAGGGAATATAGTAATGCACAGTGGGGGTGCATCGCTAAACAACGTCTTAATATATTATAATCAAATGAGATAGATGTGATAACAAATATATATAATATATATATGGTGTATATATATATATATATATATATATATATATATATAAAGGAGTTCGAGCGACTTAGAACTATAGACATCGACGAATTTACGGATATGGACGCACGTATTATAATACGGCGGAATTTTCTACTTCCAGTTGATTGAATAATTTTCTCGAAGTTGTAAAGTCGACAATTAGAGTGGAAGAAGTAATTTTAGAATTGTATTTGTCGGACGTTCTCAGTAAAAATGGTACGACGAGAGCCGACGATCTAAATTTTACGACTTTAATCTAACGCCGGGTCGATCATTCAATGTATTTCTATGTATCCAATATTTCCAGATGAAATCTCAAGATCTATTACAAAAATAATTTTTTTAATATCTTCAGACACGAATACATTAAGAATTGTCTTAATGGCGTAACTTAAGATAATGAGATTTCAAGCATTAAACTTTCTATGAATATCAGCAAGAACTTTACGGATTATAATTATCTGTAAAAAATTATTTATTATAAACTTCGTCGCAATAGATCGTCAGATGTATATGCAGTTTCCAATATATTACCACATATGAACTGACATTATCGAGTGTGTCAGAAAATAAAATGTCAGTCATATATAAATGTTCTGGGATACTTCATCTTGTCGTTTATAAATTATAATGTAAATTATTAAAGTTAATACAGTGGAAAACATTTGTTTGCTCGATACATATTTATACAAACTGTCGTTTATTTACTTATAGAAGAAACATTTTTGCCTCAAACACATTTATGGCCATCAAGAGAGATCGATAGAAATAATGGAGATATATAGTGAAGATATAAGAAAATAAATTGGTTATTTATCTAGGAAAACTAACGTTATTACTACATGATAATGAATAGAATAACGATATATAAGCTTTAAAAAATGAGAAGCGTAAAAAGTGGTGTTATATTAAGCACTATAAAAAAATCAAAAGACGCATTAGAAATTGAATTGGCTACGCGCAAAATTGTCTATGTCCTTTTTTTTTATTAAATATATATCTTTATTAAATTATCTCTTAAACGAAAGAGATTTTTTTTTAGATTGTTGATTTTGTATGTTATTAAAATACAAAATTTTAAACGACGATGTATATAATGCAGAACGCGAAAAAGCTTGTTAATTCGTACATCGTTTACTTCTACCGCCATTTTAAAATCGAATGAAAATCGTTTCTCTCGATATATCGATTATAACCTGTAGTACGATGTATATTGTATTTCATTCCGTGCAATAGTTCGCTTCTATGCATAGTAAGAGAAGGTTTCTCGTAAATTAAAGATTATTATTCAAGTTATTTTTTTAAATATTGTTTTGTAAAAGAAGAATAAAATATGACGGAGGATAAAACAGAATTCGTAAGTTTACATAATTCTTTTTATTGATGATTTTAGAGATAGCTTTTTATTGATGGCTGTAGATAACCTCACTTTCTTTGATGAATGCTTTATCCGAATATCTCGCAAATCGGTTATAAATTCTTTTTGGAAGCTACGATACATGCATATTATTATAAATAATATATTATTATTTTATTTGTAAGAAAGAATTAAATCTGGAAATTTGTTTTCAAAAATACGCGGATAAATATGTGTTATATTTTCTAGGATTGGGGCAATGAAAAGTTACAACGTGCTCAGAAAACAGTGGATGAATCTCCATATGATTTAGAAGCTTGGAGTGTTCTAATCAGAGAAGCTCAAAATAGGCCTATCACAGAAGTTCGATCGATCTTCGAAAAACTTATTTCTGTATTCCCATCTGCTGGCCGCTATTGGAAAATTTATATTGAACAAGAGGTATGATGAATTATGTTCAATTTCTATTGTCATTAGAATGATTTTTATATAATCAGCTTTTCTATAAAATACCATTCGTTATCTTTTTTCAGATGAAAATGCGGAACTTTGAAAAGGTCGAAAAGGTATGTTAATAGAATTGTCTGATTTTTCAAATTTAAGTAAAAATACATTAAATGTTTATGCCAACACGATATTTAAGTTGTTCAGTTAAAATATATAAACACAATTTACATTATAATTTTTAAATTGCCAACTATTTAGTATTTTTTATAATGGAAAATTTTTGTTTTTATAAAAATTCAAGAGATAATTTGAGCTTACATGATCGTTGTTAATTATATATATATATATATAATGCAGTATAGATAATATATTTGCACTGCATGATATTATTATATAATTAATGCTACAAGTAAACTTAAGTTTAAATTCACATTGCATAGAAAAGAATAAAGAATGGTGCTTTTTTAACCGAACAACATTACTTATTGATGTTTAAGTTTTCTTTTTTACAGTAGCACCACAAATTATAATGTCAAACTAACTTAAAGTGTTCCAATATTATCGTACAATGTGATACACAGCACTTTACATATCATGTGAGGTGAATAAAAGCATTTTATTTCACCATAAGTCAATTATTTCATTAATTAATAACTGATCTGTTGATACATTTGGGAGGTTGTTTTCTTATGTAAGCAATAGGCTATGTTCTCTTATTTCTAAGACAGGCTAAATTAAATAGAAAATGTATAAAAATTATTTTGCATGAAACGACTTAAGAAGACAACTTTCTGAATGTAACAGCCTTGTATTCCTTCCTGCGGTACATTTGTTACATATATTAGTTGTGTTTAGATTACCTTTGATAAAGTGACAAATGATTCTGAAACTAGCAAATACAGAATTTTACTGTGGAACTTAAAGTGGCACTTTATGCGTTCAATTACTCCTATAACCTGAATATTATGGTATCTAATTATTCATCTACAAACATAAATTTGTAGTTGATCGGTCTAATCAATTACCAAATTCCAAAGATTCCTAGCAGACCCTATCCAGTCACAATTATTTGAGGCGTTATACATTAACACCCTCAAGTATTGTGATAAATTTAAAGAGGTAGCATAAGGTGATGATGTTTTAGTTAACAGTCTATAAAAATATACTTTGAATTTCTATCGTATGTAATATTAATATAGCTTTTCCACTCACCTTATGTTGCTTCGTGTTGTCTTCATTTTTTTTCTATCGTTTGGGGATCATTCATTTCTAGATCCCACGTAGGTTTGCTAAATTTTTACATGATGGCCCCACCTAAAAAAAATAAATAAATATTCTTTATTTTGTGTGGGGCTTAATTTATAGTAATTGTAAACGATGATAACATCCATTAAAGATTTTTTATTCGATAGAAATATTGAAGAATATGTTTATGCAATAAACCATTCTTAATTGATGCATTTGTGCATTATTATTTATCCCAGTATATATATCTATATATATATATAAATACATAAAGATATATGCATATACATAATATTATAATCATTGTATATTGTTACATATTTTGCATAATAAATAATGAAATTATAACTTTTTCTTACTTTGACGTGATTTGTACCAATAATATTTTATATGCATAGAAAGAAAACTTGCCTATATGGGTAAGTAGGGTAGTAGATACATGTTTTATTCTATGATTGAGTGTTGAAGGAAGTATATATTTTTGGCATATTAATTCTCCATTGATCAGATGTACTTCTAAAGTGATTGTTTTGTCTAACAGCTTTTCCAAAGGTGCCTCATGAAAATCTTAAACATTGAATTATGGAAACTTTACCTTTCTTATGTCAAAGAGACTAAAGCGAGTCTTGCAACGTACAAGTAAGTACATATGATGTTTAGAATTTTTTTAAATAAATATATTATTAAAATATGGAATAGATAAGTATAATGTATAATTATTTATTTTTTAGGGAGAAGATGGCACAGGCTTACGACTTTGCTTTGGACAAAATTGGAATGGACATACACTCCTATAGTATTTGGAACGATTATGTTATGTTCTTAAAAAGTGTGGAAGCTGTAGGTTCATATGCTGAGAATCAGAAAATTAGTGCTGTCCGTAAGGTAATAAATTATATATTTATTTTAATGTCTTAATCAGTTATATTTTAATAAAACGTTTTTACATTTTATAGGTATATCAACGTGGTGTTATTAATCCTATGATAAACATGGAGCAGCTGTGGAAGGATTACATGGCATTTGAACAAAATATTAATCCAATAATTGCAGAAAAAATGGCAATTGAACGATCAAGAGACTATATGAATGCTAGACGAGTCGCTAAAGAATTAGAAGCTGTAACGAGGGGTTTAAACAGAAGTGCTCCTAGTGTACCTCCAACTGGTCATCCAGAAGAAGTAAAACAAGTAATTATTGAAAATATTTCGAGCGTAGAAAAATCATTTTATTATTACATATATTAATCGATTACTTTTGTATACCATAGGTTGAATTATGGAAAAAGTATATTGCATGGGAACGTAGTAATCCATTAAGAACAGAGGATACGTCACTCGTTGCGCGTAGAGTTATGTTTGCAATAGAGCAATGTTTATTATGTTTGGGTCATCATCCTGCAGTGTGGCATCAAGCTGCTCATTTTCTTGAACTCAGTTCAAAGATATTGACGGAAAAGGGAGATGTGAATGCTGCTAAAAATTTAAGCGATGAAGCAGCAACAATGTTCGAACGTGCAACAAATACATTGTTGTCAAAAAATATGTTGTTGTATTTTGCTCATGCCGATTTTGAAGAAGGCAGAGTTAAATATGAGAAAGTCCATCAAATTTATCAAAAGTTTCTCGATATTCCTGATATTGATCCTACGTTGGTTAGTATATCTAATGATCAAATTAAAAACGATTCGTAATAAGATAGATCATTCATACGTTTTATTATTTTATAGGCATATGTACAATATATGAAATTCGCAAGACGTGCTGAAGGTATAAAATCGGCTAGAACTGTTTTTAAAAGAGCTCGTGAAGATCCACGATGCAAACATCATGTTTACGTTGCTGCTGCACTGATGGAGTACTATTGTACCAAAGATAAAAATATTGCATTTAGAATTTTTGAGCTTGGACTGAAAAAATTCGGCGACAATCCTGATTATATTCTTTGTTACATAGATTATTTATCGCATTTAAATGGTCAGTATATTTAGATTATTTTCTTCTATTTAATTATGAAACTTCATTTCATTATATTATTTCTTCATATTCCAGAGGACAATAATACTAGGGTTTTATTCGAAAGAGTATTATCATCTGGTAGTTTAGAACCAGAAAAGTCAGTGTAAGTATTCTCTTTCATAAACTATATGTATTTGTTAAACATCCACGATCATGTTTGTTAAATCAATTTTTCAGCGATATTTGGAATCGTTTTCTGGAGTTCGAATCTAACATAGGAGATTTAGCCAGTATCGTTAAAGTCGAAAAAAGACGAAGTGCCGTATTGGAAAAGGTTTTTATAATAAAAAGATATATATATATATATATATATATATATATATATATATAAAATTTTTTTAGAGATTAATTAGATCATACATATGTATGTATATTATCAGTCAATATATATAAGTATATATTTTTTTGGATTAGATCAAAGAATTCGAAGGAAAGGAAACGGCCCAATTAGTAGATCGGTATAAATTTCTTGATTTGTATCCTTGCACACCAATGGAATTAAGATCGATCGGATATATGGAAGTATCTAGTGTGGCTAGAAATTCAACCGGCGTAGTACCACGTGTACCTGATCCAGAAGAAGCCATAGCTTCTTTACCTCGACCCGACTTATCACAAATGATCCCTTACAAACCAAAAGTAAACGCTTTGCCTGGAGAGCATCCAGTACCTGGTAAATGTATCTCCTTTTTTTTCATACGATATTGCATTCTTTCTTTCTCTCTGTGTATTTCTTGGCCACATTTTCTCTTCTTACATAGTTTTTATTATTATTATAGGTGGAACGTTTCCTTTACCACCTGCCGCAGCACAATTATGTACGATGTTACCACCACCTGGTTGTTTTAGAGGACCATTCGTAGCAGTGGATTTACTTATGGATGTTTTTAGTAGAATTCAATTACCCGATCACGGTTAGTTCAACTTCTATATGAAATCTACTTTCTTTTTTCTTTTGATTCTTTTCAACGATGAATGATTATTGTTCTTACAATGAATGTTTACAGCACCATTACCTATAGCGGATAACGGCTGCGATACAAAATTATTCGATCTAGCGAAATCCGTTCATTGGATCGTCGATGAGAGCAACGATGGTATGAGTATCGGTTCGAAACGTAGAAGAACGCGTTTAGCTGGCGACGATAGCGAAGAAGAAGATTTACCACCACCTCCAGCAAACGATATTTATCGACAAAGGCAACAGAAACGAGTGAAATGAAGAGATACGCTATACGTTATCTTCAATTATAATAAGTGAATCTAACCAGATTCAGAGATTCATGACGAAAATTTTTGGAAAAGAGGGATCAAATATCCTTGAGATATTTTTCATATTTCCTTTTGTTTCTTAGCTGACACCTCGAATACACGTTGGTATGCTGAAGAAATCAATCATTATTGATAAATCGTACGTTAAGTATGAGTCGTAATAATTCCTTGCGTGCTTTCAGCACGATACTTTGAGTACTGTGTACTCAGTAAAATTTTGTGTGCGTGTATATATATATATGTGTATATATATATGTATATGTAAGTGTGTATGTATATATATATATGTATATATATATACATATATTCATATTAATTTCACATTTTTATTTAGATGTTTTGACGTAACGTTCATATTTGAAGTATCCGAAAAAAATATATATATCTTAATACGAACAAAATTGCAAAGAGAGCCCATTTGTATTTTCTATTTATATATTAATCTCAATTTCAAACTCAATTTCAAACATGTGTATATTACTTTTTAATCTAAAACCAAACAAACAAAAAATAAATTTAAGACAATTTGTATTCAATGTAAGGAATATAGTCAGATTTATTTGTGGGCCAATGAGAAGGTTCGATAATTTCTTGTAAAATAAAAGCGATTTAAAGAACTCTCCTCTCTCTCTGTTTCTTTCTTTCTCTCTCTCTCTCTCTATCTGTATCTATGTCTCTTTCTCTTTCTCTCTTTTTCTCTCTGTTACAACGTGGACACGATACGAGAAGAGACCAAGCTATTAACTCGCCATCGACGATTCTATTCGCGAATGAGCCGAAATCCGTTAGCAGGTATATATATGTATGTGTATATATATATATATATATATATATATATATATATGTATATATATATATATATCTTCCTCTCTTCGATAAGAGCGCAATTAAACTTTGATCGCCATTCGTAGTTCGAGTGGCTGGTAATGGCTCCCTTCGGGGTTACGCTAAATTGGTCTGCGGCCTTTGAAAATAGTCGGCGTCCGCCGTTAGAGTTGCTGCTTCGAAAACTTGATGAATGATGGAAATCTGCTGGCAACTTCGTTAGCCATTTCCGCAAATTACAATGCAAAATCAAGATCGCGCGAGGTAGCATGACGCTCGGTAATAATGTAGGATAGCCGAACGGATATCTGTGTTTGCATGAGTTCATACATACGTACATAGATATATACATACATTTGAAATCGTATCGATTTGAAACGTTTTGTCCAAACAAGAGTTTTTGCGATTAAGAAATAAAAGAAGATGAGAATATTCCGTTCGAAAGAGTGCAAATAAGAGACCAATTGAAACGAATAAAATAACTAACGAGGAGTAATCAATCTGGGGTATAACGAAGCTCGTTTTTGATTACCGAGTAATGAAGTGCCAAGAGAATCCGAGAAGATTCGATTGGTAGATGTATAAGAGAGCTAGGGGAGATGAAAGGGAGAGGGAAGAAGCTAGAAGAGGGTAGGGATTGTAGAGCTGTAGAACTAGGAAGGAAGAGTAGCAGCAGGAGCTCTATTACGTCGACATAAATTCTGACCACGCTTGGCACGCGCGACTATGGCATAGTTGTGCCTCCATCCGTCTTGAACCAAGATACCTTACATTTATGTTCGACCTGACTGAACCATGAAACGGGCAAAGCAAAGATATTCGATATATTTCTCGTTTCTCTCTTTCTCTCTCTCCCTCTTTCATCCCTGTTCTATCTCTTTCTCTCTCTCTCTCTCTATTTCTATTTATCTCTCACTCTCTCTTTGTTTCTCTTTCTCTCTCTATTTCTCTATTTCTGTTTTCAACTTTCCCTTTACGTTTTCCCTGAGTAGTTGTAGAACATCAGTGGCAGGAGAGTTTTACTTCGTCTAATTACACCAGCTCGTTCGTCATATCCGTTCGTGCATCTCCAAGTGCAGGAGTAAGCACTTTCGTTAGAACACGTTTAATGTTTACGTTTTTAATGACTCTTTCAAAGAGATACCTCGTTGGAGATTAGCCAACGGTGTTAATATATCTATGTATTTATGTTCTAGAGAATGCAAGTGTTTAGAAATATTATATATCGCGGAAAAAAATTATGTATATTTTATCGAGGTAAAATGTAAAGATCATTATAAAGAACATGGAGAAAAATCTCGAACGTTGTTTCTTCTTCGAAGGAGCCGATAAATGTCGTTTGATAGGAAGGAACTATAAACGTCGCGCAGAAATTTTCACTAGCACCTGAACCCATGGATCCAGGTGTTTTCTTACGGATTCGATAATGTACCCGTTGGTAATACCTAAAGCTATAAACTATCCTTCTTATCCTTTCTATCGAGAAACGCTTTTATTTGTCACTGAAATCTTTAGCTTTAGTAAGTAACAATAAAAAGATTCGAAGAAATCTTTATGTTCTTAGATATTTTACTTTTCAATGGAGAGAAAGAGAGAGAAAGAAGGAGAGAAGTATAGTCATTAAACCTACCTTCCTATTAGTAGAATACTGCATTATGTCTTTACTTCGTATTGTTAACGGCTTCTTAACGAGCCAAATGCGTGGCACAAAGTACGTTGCTCGTTCTTTGCCAGGTCATATCTTTCATTGTACCCTTATTAATGTTCTACTCAACTTTCAACATTACTCTTCTTTACCTGAGATAATTAATAATAATATAATACTATTTCTAATACCCCTTAAAACCCGTAACCAAACAGATATTCTACCATCTTTCAATCGAATTCCTCATTTCCGATTTTGATCGATATAATATCGCTCGATAGATACTTTACCGTTGAATACTCATTTCTTCTTCTTCTTTTTTTTTTCGAAAGCTTCTTAAGAAACGGAAATTTCAAATACAACCGTCAGTCGACCGTTCTCCCACGGTTCGACGTTTTAATAATTACTCGGTCGCGACGATTTGGATCGATGCACGAATGTAATCGATTTCCGATAATCGGTTTATTCCTTCAAGCCATGCTCGAACAAGAGTATCAATGAGAACGAATTTCTCTCTCTCTCTCTCTCTCTCTCTCTCTCTACCTATCTCTATCTCTCTCTCTCTTTCTTTCTCTCTTTCAAGATCTTCTCGTTAACGTCACATATGTAATACCAGCTTAACTTAAAAGCTTTTTAAATACATTAAACGCGATTTTTTAAGCCCGATAATATGAACAATTTTTTAACTTAACCGATATGACCATCCCTTTTTTTCTCTTTCTCTTTCTCTCTCTTTCTTTTTTTCTTATTATTTTTGAAGTTACTCCTTTACACGTTGGACCATTTAGCGCGAGACACTTTAATTAACATCAAAAAAGTACAGCTTATATTATTTCTTACGAAATAACAATTGTTATTATTTTTCTTACGATAGACTGAACCCATTGAAAACATTTATAAGATTTCAAAGAAAAATATTCTATACGCTATACATCGGACACAACAAAGTCATATATTCTTTTCATCGAGAACGACCCTCGCGAGGTTAACGAAGATATCACAAACTGCCTCCACCCATTAATTCTCACACACCCAGAGAGAAAATTTAGGGGGTGAGACTCTCGCGTAACCGCCTGGGATGCAACTTGGGGACTGGTCTTTGAAACTTTGCTTCTCTATCTCAGAAGGAGGAAGACAAATGACAAGAGCCGAAAGGAGGTCTGAAACTGGTAGTTGGCCTTTCATAGAACGCAAACGCATAACTCTCTCTCTCTCTCTCGCTCTCTCTCTCTCTCTCTTTCTCTCTTTCTTTCTCTCTCTCTCTCTCTCTTTCTCTCTCTCTTCTACTTTGCTGAAACGTGGACTAGCTGCCACCATCGCGACCGTTCCGTTCTACTGTTACCACCGCCTAAGAAGAGTAATTTCAGTCCCCACTAAGAACATCGATGAAGGCAAACGGATATTTGTCGACGTTCCAAGTTGCCCCAACCACCGGATACTTCTCGAGATTACAACAAACCCGATTATAGCCGCAAGAATTAAATTACTAAAGTCTATTGGAAGATAAATATATTTTTTTTTCTTTCTTTTCTTTTCTGGGTTTTTCTTGTTATTCCCTTTTTCTTTTTATTCAAATTAAAATTCTATTTAAGGATTCGTTCGTTCGAATCAATTGTCCCTTGATCTCCTAAAATGTGACTTCTTAAATATCGAAATCAGATATGGACTTATAAACGTACATGTTCGTTATTTCGCATTCAATATTTTTTCTTATTCTTTTTCTCTGTTTTAACTACAAACAATATTATTATTTTTTGCAATACTACGAGTTTTTCTTCGATATGTGAAACAATTGGAGAGAGTTTCATTTACGATGATAATAACAAAATTTCTATAAGCCATAAATCTCGAGTCAATGATATGCAAGTTCTTTTGTAAAAATTTCCAATGCGATAGGTTCGTTAAAAAGGATGAAATATCGATAGAAATGGGATATTTATTATCTATTAGCTATATAGAACAACTTTTATTGGATAGAATCATTGAATAGCACTCGTCATCTAAGAGATGACATCGTTATCTTTACAATAGCGTCGTTTGAAAAGTGCGACTCGTCGTTGTGAGTAATAGATGAAGACTTTTCTTCTTTCCACTAGATATTTTCTTCTATTTTTTTTTCTTCTCTATACGTCTCTCTCTCTCTCTCTCTCTCTCTCTCTCTCGTCGCTCCTTCCTTCGCCATTCAGGTTAAGCCAGAAAAATGCATGGACAAGAAGAATGCCGAGATATATCCGGCGGTTACTTTGCGCACACACCTTTGCCAGAGCCCTTCCCCGTTTCCCGTTTCCCGTTTCCCGCTTCCCGTTTCCTCGCGTCTCTCTTACCGATATGCATTATCGACGTAATAAACTTTCCACGAATATTTATGCGAGATTGTGCCGCGTTATCCTACGTGAGGGATGTTCACTCGTGCGAAAGAGAAAATTGCACGAAGGTGCTAATGTATTAATCGTGAAAACGAGCTTTTATCGGGTTTCTACGGTTAAATGCATTCGGGGCTTTAAAAATGAGGGAGACCTTTCTCCAAATGAAATTTCTTTTATTCTTTGAAACGTATTAAAAAAAAAAAAAAGTAAAAAAGATGCATAAACGATCGTCCGTTCGATCGAAAAAAATTTTATATAAAATTACTTTAGATATTGCATATCGATGATATTTGTTTTATTAAAGATACGAAAACTCTTTTTATGAGATATCTCGCTTTCGAATGGAAAGTATTGTTCGTTCGAGTAAAATGCAAACGTTCGTTTAAGTCGAATAAGCACGAAGAGATTCGAACAATAGTGTTAATCACACGGATGTTATCTAATTGTAATTACGCCCTAGCCGCTACCGTTAGTAATATTAATTACCTCACCTAATTGTGTGTATTCCGTTAAATTACCGAGAATACCGCCAGCCTACGTCTGACCGGTGACGCGCGCACGGACCAAATCCATTTGTCACTTCTCTGTAATATTTATGTGCCAAATTTGCGTTGGATTAGCCGAACTTGTATTTGTACCTGTGCGTGAACGAATACGAAAATGTCACCGATATTGCGATAGAGGAACGTATTATTGTATCTATTGTAACGTTTCTCATATTTAATTTTTTATTTTTTTTTTTCGATAATATCAATGAATTCGACCAATGAAGTCTTTGATTTTTCAAAAAAAAGAACACGATCACCATTTCCATATAATTTAATTTTTTATTTTTTAATTCTCTTTAAAAAAGAAACGAATACTATCATTTTTTTTTTTTTTTTGACTAAAGAGCTTAATTAACAGACTGAAGAGATTCTTCATTCAATACCGATCAATCGATTATTATTCATTTCTACGTAATAAGAGGAAACTCGAGAGAAATTATCTATTTATTCTGATAATTAAAGGAAAACTTAATCATCAATTTATTTTGACCTTTAATAATATACTGTCTAGATGTATAGGTGTATATATATATATATATATATATTTATATATATATATATAGGTGCAACTTATAAATTACTTTACACAGTAATATAATATCCGGATTATTATAATTAATACGTAATAATAATATTAATGAGGGAAAATACTAAAAAAAATAAATACAAAAAATAAAAACTAAGAGGAAAATAGTTTTGATTATCGATTTATCTGATTGGTAAAAATGTATTAAAGTCACGATTTAAAGCTTGAGAAAATATTTGAGGGATGATCCAGTCGGAAAATCGTGACACGTTGCCGGTCAAAACGGTTTATTACTCGACCGACAGCTCGGGATTTTTACGGAAGCGTGACTGGCATGGAAAAAATCAAGAGAGAGGACTTGAGAGATCGATATTTTCTCTCTTCTCTCTCTCTCTCTCTCTATCTATATATATCTATCTCTCGTATTATATACTTTCTCTTTTTCTCATTGGTCTCACGAAAAATTGACATCGAAAGCGACAAGAGATACGATCGTGGCCGATGTTCGATCGAAGTCGATGCGGATGTGCCGTCTCTCTTGTATGTATATATATATATATATATATGCATGTATGTATGTATGCATGTATGTATATAGATATATAGATATACATTACATAGGTACGTGCGTATGTATGTACACATATGTATGTAGGCACATTTATCATGGTTATCGATGGCACTCGACGCGGAGCACGCCGACGTTGGTCAAGTGGACGTAACCGTATACGAACTCGAACCGATTTAGAATCGAAATTTCGATCTCTCGAATTCTAATCGTCGAGAATCAACAAACTCTCTATCTCTATCTTTTTCTCTCTTTCTTTCTCTCTCTCTCTCTCTATCTATCTATCTATCTATCTATCTGCCTTTCTCTCTCTCTCTTTCTTTCTTTTCATTTTATTTTCCATAAATAAACGTAAATAAATTATTTCTCGTTATTAAATAGTTTTTTTTCTATTTCTTTTACATTTTTAATTTTCCTTTTGGAAGAATATTTGATAGAAGAAACATTTATTTTCTAGGAAAGCATAAGATCGGAATGGAAGAAATCGATAACCGGCGAACGTAGACGTGTACGAACGAGGCTGTCTTAAGCAATTAAGAAGCTCTCGAAATACAACGATAACCTCCGTGCAAGTCTCGTTGCAGAAATTGATAACGTGCGCCATCGTGGATGATGAATAGATGCGTTCGTGCGTTCGTTGTACTACGTTGCTAGAAGGAGAAGAAGAACAAGAAGGAGAAGAAGAAGAGGAAGAAGAGGAGGAAGAAGAAGAAGAAGAAGAAGAAGAAGAGGCGAGAAACTAAAGTCGAGGAGGGATACAAAAGAAACGACCAAGAGAAAGAGGAGAGAGAGAGAGAGAGAGAGAGAGAGAGAAATGCTTTCGTCTGGAACAAGCTAGAGTATTAATCAAGAGGCCTCTTTCGTTGTTATTTTAAGAAGAAGAAGAAAAGAGAGGAAAAAGAAAAAAAAACGAAGAAGAAAAAAGTATCGTGGATCATACTAGGAAGAAATTAAATGCAAGCTCGTTAAGAAAATCGTAAGACACTTTGATTACCTTTGACAGCTAAGAAGCATTTGACATTTACAGAACGTTCCCTTCTGCAAAGATTTTTTTTCTATTTCATTCTAATCGATTATCGAAAGTATAACGATTGAAAAATGTCATATCCATCGCTTGACTTTTCTTTGATTCGATTCGTTTAATGAACGATATTCGCGAGAAATTCGTTATTTAAATATTTGATAGGAAACGTGATTATAACGTTAGTCGTAATTATGATTATGAATATAATAATAATAATAATGATAATGATAATAATAATAATTATTATTATTATATGAAAATTATTCTTCTTCTGTGTTGACTTTCAACTTGACGAGAGTCAAAAAGACGAGTCGTGCCTTTTTATATGGAATTCAATGCGTACGTTACAATGCAGTAAGGGAAAAAGCTTTTCTAGTTTCGTGGCGGCGCCTCTGCTTGAGCACACTCGCCCAGGGACAAAGAGAAAAATTCTCTTTCATTAAAAAGCCACCGTTTTCATTGTGAAGCAAAAGCAAGAGCACGAGCGAGAGGTGGAAATTTATTAAACGTTACCCAACGACGAGTTTCTCTATACGTAGTCCGTACGACGACATACCATCTACGATCGTGAATGTAAACGATAAAAAAAAGACAGTAAAAAGAAAAAAAAACAAGAGAGAAGAAAAAGAAAAATAAACGATAAAAGTACAAGACAATAACAAAAAGAAAAGAAAAAAGAAGGAGGACGCGATCGATCTCGATATTTCTTTACGAATTCGATGCTGCTACTACTGCCGCACGTAGGTTTGAGGTGCAAAAAAAAAAAAAAAAAAAAGAAGGAAAAAGAAAAAAAGAAGCGAGAGATTTTTTTCCTTTTTTCTTTTCTTTTTCTCTTACTTTTTTTTTTTTTTATTATTATCACGAACGAACAAAAGCACGATTCTTGTCACGACACGCGTTTCCTTTCCAATTTCATACATTTTTCTTCGTACGTATACACATACGTACGCTACGTAGGTGTAGGTATGCATATACTTACGTATCTATGTACCACTAGCCAAGGCTTTTGTCGTTTTTCACATTCTTCTAACCCGTGCATTGCTATATTCCCCGCCATCAGTTTTCTATACATGCGAGACGACCTAACGCTTTTGTACCGAGAGTAATTAAAATATTTTGGCGGAACTGTGAGTGTTCTTTGAGTATTAAACGTGCCAGAAAATTCATTCTTCGTTGGCTTTGGGCTGAAGGGCCAGTCCATGAAAGAAGAACACACGAATGTTACGGAAAACAAACTTGTTTCACGAACGCGTGTTACAAAGTTGCTGTTAACTCTTTTCCCTTCCCTCTTTCTTCCTTTTATTTTTCTTTCGGTAAAACTATAGTAGTTATAATTTCACTGTATACATACATAGATATATTAATCTTTTTCGAGATATCATTATATCTTTGTTGATTCGATTATATCGATTATTTTGTTCGATAAGCAAGTAAGTATTAACGTTTTCTTTTTTTCTTCAAAATGAACGTATAGAGAAAGAAAAGAAATAAGAAAAGACAGATAGAAAAAATCTCTTCATCGTCATATCGATCGAAGATCATAAAGATTCGAAGAACTCGAAACTTTATGTCGTCGTCGTCGTCGTCGTGCGATTAAGCACGGATCGATCCCCGTGCACGTTCGATCTTTGCGGTTCTGAAGTAAGTTTCTGAATCGTATTGAAACCAACGGAGATTATTCTCGCGAGGAGTAACGTGAAATTTGAGTTCCGTCTTGGCTCGAGTGCGGTTATGGGGTGGTCATCGGAAGCTTCGCTGCCAAGTCGAGTTTGAGCGAACGTTTTCTTCGGATTCATCGGTGTGCTACATGCAACCACAATCTGTCATGCTTCCAACTACTCTAAATTTCTCTCTCTCTCTCTCTCTCTCTCTCTCTTTCTCTGTCTCTCTAAACCATCCAATAGATTCAATTCAACCTCTTGTTCTTTCTCTTCTTCTACTCCTCATCTCTTTACCTTCCACCCTAACGTCGTTCTAACGAACGTCATTCCACTTCAACGGGCCTATTCCAATTAATTTATTCGTCGAAAAACACCCTATCGATTTCCTTTATGAAAAATGATATTTCTCTTTGTTCGACGTTTTACGCGTTTGTCACGCCATCGAGCACGTTAGTCGAACTGTTTACCCAACGTTCAATTAACTTCGGGGGCATGGAGAGTCATTTGTAAGGCTACCCCTTCGATCTCCCCCAACCCCCTTTGACTCTTACTCAGCATCTATCATCCCCTTTTTCCCAGAGATCGAAACGATATGGCGGAAGATAAAATGGAAACGTGCTCTCTTTCGTGATTGCTATTTTCTTCTCTTCGAACGAAAAAAGAAGAAAGGAAAACACAAAAAAAGAAGATGAAAGAAACAAAAAGAGAAAAGAAAACGTAGTAACACTTATTTTTTGTTCTCTCAAATACAGACCGTATTAATAGTTGTAGACATTTTTTTAAGTAGTACGAATCAAGCGCCCATATATAGTCATGCAGACATTTTATATATACATGAAAAAGATAATGAAAAACGTGAAAAGATTTGAGCAAGTTACTACTATTATTACTCTGTAGTACTATTGCTACTATTGCTATGTCTGGCCTGCATTAGTACTGCTACTGTTATTATATATATTATATATATACATATGATTAGTATAATAACTATTTTTCTTTCCCGAAGGAAAATCTCGGTTGAGCATCCTTCCGCACATATTTCTTAAGCTACGATAAAAGTCAAATCAAAGTTACATCGCATTCTCACAACTCGCTAGTGAATAGCGAATATTGTGCCAAGTAGAAACGTTAGAGTTATGGTCGGCCGTAATGCACGTAGACGCTCGAAAGTAGTAGGGATGCGAATGTAGTCGGCCGTCGAGTGAAATAGTAACGAAAATAGCGAGACGTCGTACACCCTTTCCGAATAGAAAAGTGTAGAACAAAAGGGAAACATAACGAACGTTTTTAAACTTCAACTCTTCCTGATATTGTAAATGTAACGCGAGTAAAGTCTCGTAAAAAGAAAAAAATAATAAAAATCAACACAAGAAAGAGGAAACAAAAATTCTACTTTTCAAACAGACAAGTTTCTTTCTTTCTATTTTTCTTCTGTATAAAAAAATCGTGTCTCGTTAAAAAGAAGTATAAAAGGAAGGAGAAGAGAAAAAAAAGAAGGATAAGATGTCGGTGTCCGATACTATGTACGTGTTTCTCGAGACCGATCGATATTCCCTAATCGTCCATCTTGATTACATGACTACTGGACGTAATTCGTGTTAACCGATAACAACTAGCCTTATCCAATACGATCCTAATAGCATAGTTTAGACGTCTAATTGCGAGCCGATGACAGCTAGTGTCATCGACGATCGAGAATAGATGGATAGATAGATGGATAAATAGATAGATAGATAGACAGATTGTTGTGATAAACGTTAAAATGTTTTTAGAGTTTGTCCTTAAAAATCAAAAATCTAATCTACGTATCTGCATATTACTCCGTAATATAAATCTAACGGTTTTAATAGAAAAACGATCGAATCCTTTTCGTAGTATATCGAAGTGAAGCAATTTATCTCGTTCTCGTTCATCTATAAAATCGTGGATTACGATGGAGGACTACGTTGCCGATGGATATGAATATGCATAGAGTAGACGGAAAGCTCGTGACTCAACGTCGCTTTTACAATCACCATAGCGGCGGTGTTTTCGTCTGGTCGCTTTGAAACCCAGTTGGAAAACAGATCGGTCACCGATCGGTAGACGCGGAACGTAGGTAGGTACGTAGGTAGGTAGGTACATAGGTAGCTATATTTCGATTTCATACGTGACCGACCACGTCGCTTTCTTCTACGGGAAAACTCTCGAAATTTAATGAAAAATTTAACGCCCGAGCGATCTTTAAAAATGCATTGGACTACGGAATATATAATAATACGACAACGATTTAATACGACACGGTGATCATACCGATGTTTTCCATAAAATGAAAAATACGTTTACTATCGGGGGAGTAAAGTGAATTTTCATTTCAATACAAAACAATGTGATAATCGAAATATATATATTTATATGTAAATATCGAATGAACCGATGATCGACGAAAATGATCATCGTTCTCGAAATGGTAAACACCAATGGAGAACCAAAAGTTCTTCGAAAAGTTTTCAGATGCGTAACAATGGATGAAATATACAGGCTCGTTTTCAACCTACAATTCTCTCAACGTACAATGGCAAACGCGATATATGCAAATGCGGTTATGACCCTCTTTCGTAGCTCGAGGAGACGGTGAATTCATGAAGCGGCCGGAAAAACAGCGGCCGATGAGCGTGGGAGACCTTAAACCGGTGAAAATGGGATGTTGGATGTGGTCCAATGCGAAGGTAATCGGCAGTCTCGGATTTCATACAAACGGTAAAAACGTAACTTGGAACACGACCAATGAATTTGGGAACGCGTACCAACCTTTTTTTTCTTCGGCAAATAACAAGTAACTTGGAAAATCGAGTATTCTCCAACGAACGGACGAAGTAACATGACTTATTTCTAACTCAAGTATAATATCTAATAATGTTTAATTACGAAAAAGATTATTTCGACCGAAGTGGAAACAAAAAAAAAAGAAAGCGAGAGAGAAAATAAAATTCGTTTACTCGAAAGGAATCGACAGTAAAAATTTACGAACATCCTTTGCTCTAGCCATTCGATATATCGAAAGATTCGACTTTCAATTTTATGGCCGAGACGAAATCACGATCGACTATTCGCGGTATCGTTTTAGAGTCGTTTCAAGGGCCGAGACAAAACTCCGAAACGCCATCGGTTAGATTTATGCGAGAAAGAGTGGGCCGATTTGATTCAGGCGAAGGTAGACGAGAGAAAGAGAGAGAGAGTGGGGGAGGGAGAGAGAGAGAGAACGAAAGGGGAAGAGAATGAGAGAGAGAGAGAGAGAGGAAGAGAGTAAGAAGAGGGTGGAGACCGTAGGGATGGTTTTACTTAAGAAGCTTCCGGCCCACCTTACTTCACTTAGCCCGACGCTCGATGCGGTTGGAGTTTCAAGTAAACATCCGGCCGGGGCACTTCCTGCGCGAAACTCTGGCATATCTGATTTCCTAGCTGATCGTGGTCGAATAACTTTGCTCCTTTCATCCTCATCCCCTTATGAATTACGATATGAATGCCTGGACCACGATACTAACTGACAGCTTGCTCGTCTATTACTCGATTAAATTACACGTTTAAAAAAACTTTCTCTCTTCAACCTCCTGCCATCGTTAAAAATTATCCCATGTCTTGTTAAACACAAGAAGGACGACCAAGTAAAAAAAAATAAGAAAAAAAAAGAGAGAAGAAAAAAGAAAGAAATGAAAAGGAAAAGACAAGAGGGGAAAAAAAGAAAACGAAAATAGTTAAACACGTTGGTTCTCGAGTTCGGAGAAAAATTAGGCAGAAAATAAAAATGGCGAACAACTCGGACTACTACTCGGAGAAAACTATGTATTCGTACTTAAATTTAATTCCATGCTAGAGGTACTCGACGATTTTTACGAGCTACCAGTCGGAAGCATTTATTTTTCTAGCGGCTCTCGCATTAGAGAGTTAACGCGAGCTGGCACCGACGAAAGTAATTTCCGCCGCTCCAATGGAGTAGATTGGTTTCCTCTTACTGATATTTAAATGGACTCGGTCGCGCCGGAACGCTTGAAAAATTTATGGCTTCTCGTGGATTGGAATACAGAGGGATATGCTAAATCTAAATCTTAAATCCTTTTTCCAAGTAGGTAGTAGCAGTAGGTATATATTGTACTATTAAGTATTCGAAACTCGCATCATTCAAATTTCAAATACAAACCGTTAACGATACCATCAGAAACTCCAAAGTAAAACTGTATAAAATTATTATAATTATTTTTTACGAATGGAGAAGGAAAAAAAAGGAAGGACATTGGGATAAAAACGAGTTTTATGTCCAGTTTTTTTTCTATCCCCCCTCTCCTCGCCCTCTTTTTGTTTTGTTTCTTTTTCTTTTTTTTCTTTCCCATCGATATATACTTTCACCATCCTGCCAGTGCCATTCCTCGTTTTAACACCCGAAGCCAAGCTTCGAGAGCGTTAACTATTAGCTGCACAGCACCGAAACGATAATCGAATCTCGCTCTCTCTCTCTCTCTCTCTCTCTCTCTCTCTCTCTCTCTCTCTCTCTCTCTCTACGTTCTGTATTCCGTTCCGCAGCCTGACGAAGCTGCCGCACGTAATACGTTGATCAATTTAATCGGACCGCCATTCGCCTGAAATTGTGCCGTTCAGATTTCGACACCGGTCATCCGAACAGAATATCTATCGAGCGACACTTTCGCCGACGCGCGCATCTTTCCTCTCTCTCTCTTTCTCTCTCTCTGTGAAACGTTCAATTAATTATCACTATCATAGCGCAAACGTTAAACCCCATATACTATAACCTTACAACGTAACGAGATCGCACTTTTAACGAGTTCCAAAAACTCGAGAGGATCTTCGTTCATGCTTCAGTTTATTTTAATGAAACTTTCAAAATTGGTATAGTAACGCCATGCGATTCCATCGAATTTCGAGTATGTGCATGAGACAACAGAAACTATAGTTATAACTATCCACTTCCACCTCCATCTCCTATTTCTCCTCATGGCACCTGTTATGCGAAATTGAAACGTGTTTATGGTAAAATCGCCCTCGTAAACGTCGAGTAAACGTCCACATTGTGGACGTTCGTAAACTATTCGATCAACGTACAAACGAAATTAAAGATCCACGGTTATTCACGATATCAGCTATTTTCTTTTATCCATTAATTTTTTTTTTTTTTTTTTTTTTGAGAAAAAAGAAGAAAGAAAAGAAAGAAAAAAGCCAAAGACGCGAGTTAACGATCTATTTCCTACTACTTCTGTCTCTTATTCATTTACCAACGGAAAGTAATATCTTTCCTTTCGTTCTTTTACTTTTAATGGAAGAACCAGGTTTCAAGCGTTTTATACATTTAAATTTGCTCAATCCTTATTACATTTCAAGAAAGTAAACTCTCTTATTTGCACATTTTGTTTGAATTCCGTTTTCTGATCTTTGACCGATGACCGGCAACCGATTTTTTATTTGCGGTTCGCAAAATTTTTTTAGTGCAAGTCAAACAAGTCAAGCGCCCGTATATGATCAGACATTTTTTAAGTAGTACGAATCAATTTCCCATATGTCAGGTCAGAAGTATATCTGTTCGATGACAAATATACATTTTAATAAATAAGTAAAACGTTTAGTTGAAAAATATAACAAGGTTAGCTGTAATATAATATCGTTAAGGATATCGTATAAAATCGGTGATAAACATTAATCGTGGTTAATTAATTCGAGGATATCTAAACATTATTCTATCTTTTGAAATCTTTGGAATCTAGCCTAAATAACGATGAAGAGAAGAGAATAACGTGAGTGGAAGTACTCGAACTGGGCATTAGATAGAGCCTTTCAGGAGGCAAGCATTATAGGTCACAATGAGCTACCGTTACGGTGAGTGGTCGTACGCGGAAGGCCAGGACACGCAACGCTCCGTAACAAAGCAACGGCCGTTTCGCAACGATCTTGCTTATTTCGTATCCAACTGTGGCTCGCGACGGAGATGTTTCAATGCACCGACATAATGGCAACGAGCTAGCGTCGAGCTCCACCACCACCACTACTACTACTACTAACTAACCAACTAACTATATGGATACTATCGCTCGAGGCAGAAGGTAATAATTCATTGTCCAAGAGTTCCGCAGTTCCACGAGTCAGGTACTGATGATTTCCTTCCTGCATTCTAAGCAACCAACTGCTGTACGATCGTCGTGTCGATTATCAAGAGCTATCGAACAAGTAAGTAAAAGTATCTTAAGAAGATAGAGACATCTGATCTTTCTTCGAAAGAAAAAGAGAGAAAAAGAATCGAACTATTTTTTCAAACGTCGGAGATTGAGAATATGATCCGTCGATGGAGAAAAAACGAGGAACAAAGAAAAACGAAAAAGAAGACAAACAAAAAGAAAAATAAAAAGGAGAAGAAAAAAAGAAAAGGCAAAAGAAATCGATCGAACGTACCAATGCAAGAGCGACTTCCGTAGCTTTCAAAAATGATTCGAATTTTACTCGTCGCATTTTCAAAGCGATCTTCGTCTAGCATCGACAAGGACGTATCGAAGAGATGTAGGAAGAGTAGGATAAAGGGGACGGAGAACGTTCTTCCCCGTGGCGTGAAGTGTCGGATGATGGAACGCGCCGCTTAAAACCTCGAATCGCTCGAATAGGAAAGCTAAAAGGATTTCGATAGAGCTGGGCACGAGCGTGTAAGAGGGAGCGGGAAAGAGGAAAAAGAGGAGAGAATGGATGGATGGAAGAGAGGAGGAAAGAGAAGGAAGGAGAGTCCTTCTCTCTTTCTCTCTCTCTCTTCTCGCGATGTCTGAAAATGCAGATGCTCACCACCTTCCATCTATTCTCCGACCCTACAGAGGAGAGAGAGAGAGAGCAAGAGAGAATCTCTTTTCCTCTTTTCTTTCTCTCTATCTCTCTCTCTCTCTCTCTCTTCCTATTTCTCTCTTCGTTCCTTGCAACGATCCTACGAACCTACGTCGCGAGCTCTGCCACCGACAGCGTCGCCGTCTCTCGCCCGTTTGACAGGAATACGCAATAATCTCTCCGAGCAGTATACGCTACTGCCTGTTGAACATTCATCACACCTGTCGATTTCTACGGCGCATCTATCTAGACACACCTTCCCTTCTCGTGCCTCTAAATTATCGCGTCTGCTTCTGCGAAGCAAGCGAGCGAGAGACCGAGAGAGAGAGAGAGAGAGATAGACAGAGATAGAGAGAGAAAGCTAGCTAGCTATCTGGCTGGCAAACAATCGCCCTTTCGAATCCCTGCTGAAAATATACCTTCGATACCGTCGCGTCGTTAAAGAACGTTACCTGGAAGAGGAGAGAGAGAAAAAGAGAGAGAGAGAGATAGGTAGAAAGATGATATATACGAATAGAAAGAGAGAAAGAGAGAGAGAGAGAAAGAGGAAATAAAAAGAAATGGAAAAGGATCATACTTCGTTGTTCTTTAGAGTATTGTCCTGTACTATGATACACTATACCACACCATACCATACTACACTATACCGTACCATACCATACTGAAATCATAGTTGACCATGCACCCAGAACAGAGAAAAAAGAAAGAAGAAAAAAAAGATATTCACGATCGTATTTTACAAAGGACAACGTCCATCCTGTTGTCTCTTCTCAAAAGCATCGGACCGATGTCGCTCCATGACGTCGTTGGAAACATCCGCGAAGCGTGGCAAACGACTTTAACGTTGGATGCAAAAATTTGCTTTATGATTTTTATCCTCCATACTTCTGCACGTTGTAGTATCGTGTCGTGGTAACGCCTGTGTTGACCATAAATATTCCATAAATATGGAAATAGTTGGCCATTTCGCGATATATATATATATATATATATATATATATATATATATATATGTTCGGTGACACTCCAACTAACATTTCGTAATTTAGTTTCTCTCTTGTTTCTCAATGTTATCCGAGAAATCCTTAAATACATTTTTCCAAAGTCCTTCGATATGCCATCGAGTTTACGTACAACGTCCTTTTGAAAATTTAGAATTTTCTCCTGAATCGTTCAACAAATTTTCCTCAAAACGAATACCATTCTAAAGTTAGTTATGTGTCTAATGCAGAATTACATTTTCTCTTTTCCTTTCTCTATTTCCCTCTCCCTCTCTCGGTGGAAAGCTTCGCAGAAAATTTGCGGTGGAAATCTCTCGGTTTAAATTTCGGACTATCGTGGGTGGTTAAAGCTTGAGAAACGTATTCGCTTTTATTACGTCTTACGTCCCTAAGCATAAAAGAATAATTGAATTCAAGTGTCTTCCCCCTTATGTTTCTTATTATTCGCTTGCTCGCTCTTGGTACGACCTTACTTTCTCTGAAAATTTCATGAAACCGAAATTTCTTCTTTCGTCTTAACCGAGAAAATCCTTTCTAACTTCCAGTCAGATTTTCTGTCGAAACTATTCAGGACGATTTCAATAAATTTATTAATCACATTACAATATTTATCTTTACTCGTTAAAATTCTTTATGATAAACTCCTTACAAATTTTCCATCGCGATTAATGTTCGCGAAATTCTTCGTAATTATATTTTTATTAATCCTTAAATACAATATTCAACGAATGAAATGAACATAATCAAGCATGATCAAGCATGATCAAGCGTTTAAAAGAATTTAAATTTGAAAGAATCGTTCGATCGATAGATGTTAAAATTCATGCCATCGTATTTTATCTTTTATCTACGATCCTATCTTGTTTTATCTAAACCGATCGAACTAAAATCTTCATAAATAGCAACACGTCGTTGCTTCGAACGTTTTCGTAATATTGTTTCAATAAACGAGAAACGGAGTATAATAAATCGTATAGTAGTTATAGTAGTGTATATATATATATACATATCTATATATTATATATATATATATATATATATATATATATATATATATATCTTGAAGAAGTTTCCGAGTACGCTCGTGGGACAGTTTATATCGATTTATTTAAAAGAGACGACGTTGTAAATCGTTTATTCGCTGTGCATAAATCGTTTCCAGAAAGAAAGAAAGAAGGAAGGAAGAAAGGAAGGAAGGAAGCAAAAAAAAAAGTAAGAAATAAAAAAAAAAATAAAAAAAAAGAAGAAGAAAGAAGGTGCGAAAAGTTCCTGTCTGAGACGCGTTCAAAGTTCATATTCTCTCTTCTTGTATATTTCTTCCAACTTGGATTGCATTTAAGTTTAGCCGAAACGTTATTTCCAAGTGCGAAGATCCTTCATAGTCCTGTGTTCCTTCTTCTTCTTCATCTTCTTCTTCTTGTTCTTCTTCTCCTCTCTAAGAACAGCGCTCATGATCCTCCCCTTTCCTCCCCTTTTTCTGTTACTCTTCGAAATGAGAAAGTTAGATCGTGTTTCTATTATAAACGAATTACGAGCAATGTTCACTCTAACCTGCTCGCACGAACGTAAATGTTTCAACGCGGACAGAATCTTTTTTTTCGCCGCACAAAATCAGAAATTCATTCAACGTTAATCGTTAAAATGTTTGTTCTCGTTCGTTCGGGAACGGCAGATTCGCTTAAATGGAAAAACGGAAAAAGAAAAAAAGATGAAAGGAAAGGTTGGATCGCGAATCGGATAATATAATTTTCATTGGAATATCCTCGTACGATCTTCAAAAGAAAATTGGCATAAATTTTCCTAAATTCATTGCGAGCGTCGATCATGTCACACGGGGCATGCTTAGGGCAATTGGAGGTACCAGTGGTTGAGCTGTTTACGACAGCCAATTATAATCAGTCATAGCCGGTCAATTAAGCGATCAAAGCGTAGCTTAATGCGCTTGTGCCTCGAGTTAATGATATTCAACCTCGTATTTAGAATAAATTTATTAATTGAAAAATAATTTTAAGTTTTCGATCGAATTCCCTCGTGATTAAATAAATGAATGGAGAAACGGAAAAAAAGACGTCGATCATCGAAATCTTTACTAATGGAATTTATTGAAGATCGTGATACGCGTTCGTTTACAAAATGTATTTCACATTCGGCTGTTAACATCCAAATATTCCGCATAGCTACTGTTAATGAAAATATGTAAAACGGACGAACGACCAACTACAATGCCGCGAGATTCTGTTGTACGAAATGTCATAGAATTTGTTACGGTCTTTACGCTACTCTATTCAACGCTCGAATAATCACGACTATCGCTTGAACGAATGGACGTTGCACGAATTCGGTTCTGTTACGCGACATACGTAGGCACATGTACGTAGGTACATAAATACATACATATATACATACATACATGCATTTTATTCTTTGGATTACAACGAAATATTCTCTTTCCATTCCGTCGCTCTTCTTCTCTTTTCATAAAATAATAATGACGCGCGTTATATCACAGAGAATTTCTCTTATATATTATCAAAGAAAATATTATTTATCAAATTAGAAAATTTCTCCTTCTTTTTCTTCCCTTTTTATTTTTTCTTTTTTTTTTTTTTTATTCTATTTATTCGTCCATTTTCGACAATCTCTATTAACAAAAATCGATTTGCGAGGAGAGATTAATCTCACGAAAATACGTTCTTATTAAAACGAAACCTAGCTAAACCCCCATGTAGCTAAAATCAACGTAGAATATTGAATCTCGTCCCTGGAATGTGATATTCCATTGCATTCACGAAAACGCGGACGGATAGATGTAAGAGAAGCGTTGTAAAATTCAAGAACCTTTCCTAAGTCTTACGTGTACATATATTTCTTTATACCGGGTGTTCGCTTTTATGTACATATATTCTCACAAACAATTTTTATTCGTGTGAAACGACTTCGAAGTTGAAGAATTTCACCAAGAGAAATTTCAAACGAAAATCATCCTTCTGATCATCGAATCTTTTGGATGTTCGGGTTAAAAAAATAAAAAAAAAAAAAGGAAAAAGAACAGAAACGAGAAAGAGGAAAAAGGAAAATACAAAAGTAAAAATGTTTCGAGAGAAATAAAAAGGAACACCCTATACATAAGATACTCCTTCTTTCGCGATAGAAGTAGAAGACCGAAGGAACTTGGAAGAGGGTTGGAAGAGACGAAAAGAGAAGGAACGAAAGGCAAGACAGCACCGGCAATAACAGGGTACACGTCATATTAAATCCCGTTGCACTGCTTTCTTATTGCGGCGGTTGATATGCGGCTTTATGCACCGAGAGTGCCTGACACTGGAGTGTATTACTTGGACGAAGGGAGAAGTTGAGGCAAAGGGGATGGAAAATACCTGCTATAATCTTGCCACCACACCCACACAGTTCTCTTTCTTTCTTTCTTTTTTCTTTTTTCTTCTCTCTCTCTCTTTTTCTCTATCTATCTATTCATCTATCTATCTCTCTCTTGTCACCAGCAGCTATGCAGTCGTCGTCTTTCGAGCTTTCTCCTTCGGACGATTTTCCAACGACCGTTCCGGCAACTTAGCCACGTCTAGACGAATCACCAAGCTGGTAGATTCTCCATTTTAAAGGAGAAGAGAAGGGGAAGAAAAAGAAATCCGAAGAAAAAAGAAACGATCGAGGTTGACTCGGTAAAATGAGAAGAAAAAAGATATGTATATATAGAGATCGTTCGTCGAGTGAATCGTTGAAGAAATAAATCGACGATTTTTTTATCATCCCCTAATGATCATCGATATCATCACGACAAATATCTCTTTTTCTTCTGCTTCTTTTTCTTCTATTTTTTTTTTTTTTTTAATTTTTTTTCTCGACTCTCTTTTCCTTTTCATCCTAATCGGACTGACCGATTAACATGGAAATAATCATCAAAGGGGATCATTCCAGTCCGACACACAAGTTACGAACGATGTTTACTACGGCAAATTAACGTCCACAGTGCATATTGAACCCTCCTGCTGGATAAATATGACCATAGTCGATTAATCTGAGAAGATTATACCGTTTGACATCGAATAATGGAAGATGGATCGGCGAAACGTTCGTTATCCCTAAAGTCCCGAGCGATTCATTAGTTCTACACTACAACCTTCTACAACGACTACATCGTAGTAGTAAAAGCTATAATGATATATACACAGATACATAGATACATAGATAGATAAATACATACATACATATCGAACCGAAGCCTAAAACGTCGATGTTCTAAGCGCGCGAGATACGAGCTATGTTAGTCCGTGCGTCTACCTTTCAAGTAATAATTCCAAGTCATGATGCATTTTGGTTTAGATACATTTACGTTACCATCGAGAATGGAGATGAGATGCCAGATTTCTGATGGATATGAATCTCTGTTTTCTCCTTTTTTTTTTTTAAGATAACAAAAAAGAAAAAATGAAAAAAATACCAAAAGTTATAAAGAGATATAAAAAAGAAAAAAAAAAAAGAAAGAAGAAACGAATTATAACAACAGTTTTAACGAACGATCAAACGTTATTTAGACTAACGGATATCACAGGATTTTTCTCGTTTCGAAAATACATTTATATATAAAATCTCTATCGATCAAATCCGTAACGTGTTTTGTTTCCATGTCGCGCAAACATAAAGTAGTTTTATTATGGCACATTGGCGATGGAGTTCGAGGGATTAATAGAAGGGATATTCGTTGAAACACGTTCGTTCTATATTACATATATATATATGTTTATATATATGGTTAAAATAAATATATAAACAAGTACACAACACATTTATCGAATACATAGAACGTGGAAAGCTTTAACGAAAAATTCCAATCTGAAGCATCGATGATGAACTTTTTCCTAATTCCCATTTAATCTCAAGCTTAGGATTAATCTTTTACATATTTAAAAATTCGTAGTCATATTCGTACAAAGAATATTCGTATTGTAAAATAATATATTAGTCGAATGTTAAAAAAAAAAAAAAATAAAGAAAAGAAAAAAATATATGTAATATCATCGTATAAAATATCAACATATATAAAATCAAACGTATAAATTTATCATTATTTCTTGATACGACTTTAATCCGAAGAAAAATAAAATCGTGGTTTATTCACGATATGTACAGAGATTTACTACTATTGTTCACTATTTAAATAAATTATCGAAAGAGGAAAAAAAATTGAAAAGAGAGAAAGAAGATGGAAAAAAAAATTTATTTCAAATAAAAGATTATTGAGATCAAATAGTTTCTAATAGAAGCTACATTAGTTCTTTTAAGTACTTAGAAAGCCACGATATTTATTCTCTTTGCAACGTTATTCTTGTTTTACAATAAATTTTCGCTCATGATGTAAGTAAGTACATACGTATGTATAACGATGTTACATGCACAAACTTTGCCAACTGACGTAGTCCTTCACGTGCACGATGGCAAGCGCAAGGACTTTCGCATTATGTAGACCTCTCTTCGAAGAAGGAGAACTAATTGTAAGGAGCGAAGTACTTAAGTTCATCCAAGTCTTTGGAGAGATGCTAGAACTTTGCTTCAAAAAAGAAAAAAAGAAACAAAAAAATAAAGACATTCCACTTGAATATAATTGCAATTGCATCTTTAATATTTATTCAATCAAGTAAAATATTAAATAAAAGAAATAAATATTTAATATCAATTAAAAAATAAAAAAAGAAATATCAGAGCATTTTGATATTTTATACAAAACTTTATAAAGAAGAAAGAAAGAAAAAAAAAACAAGGAAAAAACATGACGACGACGACAACAACAACAATAATAAAAATATACAATATATCTCGTGCGTGTTAATGCAAGCCAGGTGAGACAGACAAGCAATACTTGTTTAGAATTCTCACGTGAACTCATCACTTTCATAGACACCTTACTGCGACGAGGCTTGCTCAATCTCTTGAGTGACTAGAGTCTCAAAGAAGAGCACGAGCCGTGGTCTTTCATTATTGAGCTCAACCAAGAAGGAGAAGAAGTCCAATGGGAAAATAAGGGATGACGTGGACTACGAGGAACCATGGGATAAACTAGGTAGATAATAGTTAGTTAATGAATATTTCATTCCTCTGTTAGAAAACACACACGTGAACATCGTAATCTCCATTATTCTATTGTTGTTGGTGCTAAGGTCGATCTATTATTTGTACGAAATTTCTGATTAGAAAGAAATTCGATTAAAATAAAATAGATCGTTTAAAAAGGGATCTAGAGATAAAAGATCAAATAGATATCTATCTATTCGTCTATCAATAGGGTATTACTTGTTCGCACGTTACACGTGCCTTTGCTCGACGATTTAAAGTAAAAGAGAGTATATGTGTGTGGGTGTAAGAAAAAAGCGAGGGAGAGAGAGAGAGAGAGAGGAGAAAGGCGTCTCGTATTTAACTGAACGGGATTGCTTTTACGTCCAAGCTTAGGCTCGTATCTCCTTCCTTTGAGGTTAGGGTCCCTCTGGGCACCGATTCTCTCACCGGACCCGGCCCTTTCTCGCGAAATAATGGTGGCCTTTGAGGAGACTCGAGAAAAGCGACAAGTATAAAAAAAGAAAAGAAGAGAAAAGAAAAGAAAAATGAGAGAAAAAAGAAAAGGAAACGAAGAAGACGAAGACGAAGACGAAGAAGAAGAAGAAGAAGAGAAAGAAGAAAAAAAAAAGTGTTGGTGTGAAGGAGAGTCAAGGCAAGGCTCTCTGACTACGTCAACGATGGCGACGGCGACGACGACGAGGAGATAGATGAAAAATAAAAGGAAGGTAACGAAGTGTCAGGGCGACGATCGACGTCCCGTCTAAACACGCTATCGGTCGATCCATCGATAGCAAAGAAAAATTATCTCACGGACGAAAGCTTTTCGCCTTCGTCCTTTTTTTTTCCTTTTGTTTCTCCTTTTTTAATTTTTTTTCTTGTTTTTTTTTTTTCATTAAAGCCAATAACTTCCCACGCCTTTCTCATTTTACGAGGAGAACGATCTCGAGAACTTGTTTATGAATAGACACCTAATCGATAATCGTTAGAATTCATCGTTTCGTTAAATATGAAATGCCTTGTAAAAAAAAGTAAAACAAGAAGAAGAAAGACAAGAAAAAAGAAAAAGAAGAAGGAAGAGAAAGGAGCTGATAAAAAATTCATTTTTATCAAATTAACGACAGAAATAGAACGATCTTATTTTAAAGCGACATTATCAACCAGTTTATGACAAGAACCGATCTTTATCGTGGGAAAAAATGAAAACTTAATTACGTGACTGGGCTCTGCTAGCAAACCTGAGCTTATGCAAATCTCTCTCCCTCTTTCTTTTTCTCCCTTTCTCTCTCTCTCTCTCTCTCTCTCTTTCATCTCTTTCTTTTCTTTTCTCTTTGGCGCGAATATTCTTAAAAAGGCTGAGAGCTTAATTATGCGAAAGATCTAGCCGGTAGATACAATTGAGAGCCTCTGCTCTGCTCTCTGGCTTCCTAGATAACGAGATCCGGAAGGAACAATGTCAGTCCTAGGGAACTACCGGAGCTCCGCCTCGGACCACTCACAGACCTGACAGTCGTAATTAATACAAGCTTTGACCATCAAGTTGGTGCTGCACCAACCACCCATCCTCTACTTCCTTCTCTCTATTCCTCTCTCTCTCTCTCTCTCTCTATCTCTATTTCTATCTCTATCTCCATCTCTATCTCTATCTTCCTTTATCTCTCTCGTTGGTTCGTTCGTTGGTTCGTTCGTTGGTTCGTTCGTTCGTTCGCTCCTTCCAAGGCAGAATATTTCGATGGAACTCTAAGGGCATGGAACTTGGCCAGCTTCTATAAAATCGCAAGCTCTCTCTAGAGCACTAAGTATAGGTAAGAGTAAGTATTAAAGCTCAAGGAGAATTTCGTTAACGAATTAATTAACGACTTCAAAGATTCTTCTTCTTCTTCATCTTTTTCATCTTCATCTTGTTCGTCCTCTTCTTCTTCTTCTTCTTCTTCTTTATCTTCTTTAACTTCATCTTCATCTTCTTTTTCCTTTTCCTTTTACTTTTTTCTTTTTAGTTCTTCTCTCCTTCGTGTTATCCAGATCAGGATCTCGTGTATCCGATAAAGCAAAGATTTTTTTTGTTGCACTCGTGCCATTTCTGTTCGACTCTAGGTAATATATCAGAAGCTTCCATTCACTAGCTATCTGCTCTAGATGGCCGATCTATTCGTCTTGTTTTTATCCTGGCAATAGAGGTGGCCCGTCCGGCGTCACTATTACGGCTTTGAATGGACCATGAACGCCAGCATTGTTACCCAGAAGTATCCGCTGTCACTTGCAGATCATCCAAATTAATTGAGGAATAGGCTTTGTATTCCCCTCACCATGGTTCCGTTGAATTCGAGTGCTTTTCTTTTTTTTATGCCATTTTCTTTTCTCTTTTTTTGTATTTTTTTTTTTTTAAATCGAACGAATCCTCGTTAGTAGAAATATCGTACTCGTCCTCGTCCTGTCGGATTTTGTTATTCCATTCTGTTGAACTTTAACCCTTTCTACAATCTTAATTTAATTGTTGCTAAAAAAAAAACAAGAACTCGTACACTTACAATACCAGTCAGTAACGAGTTAGTTTGATAACTAAAAGAAAAAATGGAAATAAGCTATATATGGTATTGTAGTATGGGGGTTTTTTTTTTTTTCTTTTCTAAAGTAACGTGACGTAGAGAGCATGAAAACGAGTCAAAAGAGATTCCTAGTAAACTCGAAAATGAATATTACCGACATAATATCCTCGAGTAGAACGTGCATTATTCTACTCTCTGAGACTTCATAGTTCATAGTTCAACTTCGAGGCCATCCGTTCCTTCTAACGATATTTGCAGATATTTTTCGTGTTCGCGACGGCGCATTCTACAATGCCGAGATGACAAATATCCAAACAGAAAATATGGAACACCGTGACTTCCCATTTTGGACCGGTGCTCTCGCTTTTCTTCGAAGCGGAAGTACGATGGCAACATTTACTGCGATTCTTTTGAACAACTTAAAGAGAAGAAAAAGTAAAAAAAATTTCGACTTATTTTTACGATCGACAATTTGTCTTAAATTCTTTGCTCTAATGTTCCGATGTGAAAAATTTGGAATAACTATGATATCGTAAAAAGAACAAACTCTATATTCTAAATTCAATAACATAATCTAGTTTCGATAAGGGCAAGAAAACTTAGAAAAATATGTATCTACTTGGGTACGTATAAAGTACAAAGTTACGTAACAGAAAAAAACGATTTTTATTTTTATTCGACGTTGACCCAAGATACCCCGTAAAACTTTGACAAATTTTTCTCGCCCGTTAATTTCTTATATCTTTTACGTCGTGCAAACGATCCGCAAAAAAAAAAAAAAATAAACGTCAAACTGAAAAGCCAAAGCAAACGTTTATTGAAGTGTCTCCTGGTGCTAGGCATACTTAAGAACTTTTACTCGAGTAAACTCACTCAATGGTCCTTTGAGATATTAAAGCTACATTTTAACTATATATTATACCTGCGCATGTATACGCACACACACACCCACACACGCTAAATACCTATATTTCTGAAAAAGAAAGAGAACGAAAAAAAACAGAATAAAAGAAAAGAAAATATCTCAACTTCGATACTTTATCCAACGATATTGCACGAGATACTTACTTACATTTTACTAGATACTCCTACTCTTTGAGTATTATCGCAACTAAGTTAAGAATGTTTCTAACGTGATAGTTAAGCTTTTAAGAAATTAAGAAAATTTCCTAATGAAAATAAAAGACACGATATTTTCGGTAAAAGAAAGAAAGGAAAAAGAAATTTGGAAATATAAAAAAGAAACAAAAGATTTTACGAAGATCTCGACTCTTCACGTACAATTTAATCGCACGACTATGTTATTTTTTCTAGTTTCTACTTCAGTACCACGTAGAAAGAAGCTAACAAGTTTCTCATCTAAAGAAGATGAAGATATAGTGAAATTATTATTCCCGTTCCTCGATATAAATTTTCTCGCTCGACTTTCGTTCCTTTTTCTTGTTTATTTCTCTTTCTCTTTTTCCTTTCCTTTCTTTTTTTATTCCTTCATTTTTTTTCCTTTCTTTGTCGAATTTCAACGTGTAATCGACGATAACGATGCATCTTGTTTGCCTAGAGAGTTCGTAATACTTTTTTGTTTCGACGCTTGCCTCGGCATCTCTACTCTGAAAGCGACCCTCTGACTTTTCTTACCTTCGCACCCACCCTCTCCTTTTTTCTTTCTTCCTCTTCTTTCCTTCTCCTATTCCAAGCATCCAACCATTTCCAGTGCATTCCTACCGATCTTCTACACCACCCCTTCTCCGATTTTCTTTAACGAGTTTTTATGAAATTGGAGGATGGTCGAGTCTAACGAACTTCCGAAGAAAAATCCACCAGGGGAAAGGAGAAAAAGAAAGAGAAAGAGAAAGAGAGAGAGAGAGAGAGAGAGAGAGACGATTCAACTTTTATTAAAAGCCACTTCGTTTTATCTCTTGCTCTCCCTCCCTCCTACCCCCTCTCTCATTCTCTCTCTCTCTCTCTCATTCGCTCGCTTTTTCACTTTTTCATCTTCGATTTTCTTCGATTTTTCTTGCAGTCTTCTTTTATCGGATTAAGCACGTAGGACACGTAAGCATTTTGGGTTGACGCGATAAAAAGCGTATTGTTAGATAATATATATCGGACATCGAATCGAATCAATTTCAATTTCGATTCGATTTCGATTCTAAAACGTTAATGATCCTTCTTCCATATCTTTAATTAATATACCAAGAACTTCACGAGTGCTACCTTCCTTAGTCGAATTCCCCAGGCCATGTTTATCCGGATACAATGGTTAATCACAGGTTAACCGTGAAACCGCAACCCCCATGCACTTAATGCCACCTGAACGGTATGGCGAACCGTACATTGTTACTACGTTACACCACCGAGTGTTTGATTAATCATTGGCTCAGTCCGTGTAATCCAGCTGTTAAGGCCGCTCCTCCAAGCTCTCTCAACTACCCTACCGTAAACACGAGCTTCTCTCTCTCTCTCTCTCTCTCTCTCTCTCTCTCTGTCTCTCTCTATGTCTATTCCTTCCTCTTTCTCTGTCTGTGTGTGTATGTGGGTGTGTGGGTGTGTGGGTGTGTCCGTGTCGAACAACGTTATGCTTTTGAAATCTCACAGCTAATCAAAATTATATACCCATCTACATAGATACAGCTTTGTAAATTTCACTTCTCGTATCATTGGAAGTAAAAATTCATTCAAGTAATCATTCCTTTTAAGCATCGATTATCGATTATCGAAAATTTGTAATAAATTAATATAAAAATAATTCGAGATATATGTATAATACGGGCTAACACTTCATAATACTTTTTTCTTTTAATTTCCGGAGGGATATTGTTATCGAGTTTCAAGAAAAAAATGAAATGAGAGAATGGAAGTCGACAGAAAGTCAAAGACAAACTCTCTAACATTCTCTGTTTTGTATACATAAAAGTTCTCTCTCTCTCTCTCTCTCTCTCTCTTTGTATATGCATACATTGTATTTATTTAGAAAGAATACGACCTACGGGTATATTCATATATTCGTATATATGTATATGTTTTGGTTCGAGAACGCAAATAATCGGAGCTTTGTCCTGACCTTTCCAATGAGTCATTTTGTTCTCTCATTTCGTCTTCGTACTCGATAGCGATAACATCCAATTTTCAACGTCTTACGAAACTCTCGAATTATATAATAATTTATTAATTTTTCAAGGTTAGCATTTATATAATAATTTATTAATTTTTCAACGTTCTCCATCATACATCTATGTATTTTTATTAACAATATTTCTACGTTTACATACGAAGAGGATTCCAATTTTCGTTCTACGTAATAGATTATTTCGTACAATTATAATAGTATTGCAATAATCTTATACACGTATCGTAATATTTTTTCAAAAATTATTTCGTTTCAATGATCCGTTTGAATGAAATGGATTAATCATCGATACAACAGATATCTACATATATACGTCTTAATTCTCTTATACTTTATTTTATCGTTAGAATTATTATTATATACGATGATAATATATTATATTGGATGTAGATAACGTTATCGTTATAAACGATATATCCTTAAATTTTGGACGTTCGTCGTCCTTACTCGAGGAAAGAAATCCCAGGATAATTCTCTCGAGCATTCGTCTTCGCCTACACTAACTCAAGTTAATCACCAAGGAATTCTAAATCTCCGTAGCAGTCTAAAACGGTCTCGAACTATCGTCTATCGCGTTTGGTCTCACAGTCTAACGTAAATCTTCGACTTCTAAAAGAGAATTTATAGCTGGCGTGGCTCGAAGGACGGCGAGAAAGAAATCCGTCGATTTTCTTGAATTTTCAGCTTTAATATCAGAGTAGGTGGAACATGTAGCTGTATCCCTTAAATCTCGAGATTACACACGCACACACACATACACACACACACATATATACATGCATATATATAGATATGCAAGCTAAGATATTTTACGTAACTTTGATATTATACATTTAATGAAAAATTGTGTATATATATATTTATATTAATAACTTTTTACAAATTATTATTTTATTACAATATATATATTCATATTAATAACTTTTTATAGATTATTCTATTATATTAAGTATTAGTTTTAAATATTAGAAGTGCTGACGTTAATATAAATAGATAATAGAAATAGAGAAACGGACCGGTCCTCGAAACAATATCTACATATATTATTCGTCGGGATAATATTTTAATTTTACTCTAAATTAATTAATTAATTTTTTTATAGAGGAATATCATATATATTTTTGTAATTATTTCTCAATAGAAATATCTTGATAGATAGGATTAAATTACGGTCAATTAAATACGCATTTTTCGCGGGCTTTTTTTTCGAAGTAATATCTCAATTTTTTTTTCAAGATAATTATAATTTTTAGAAAGAATTTAATGATTAATTTTTAATAGTGTTACATATACGAAGAAAAAAAATTTATATATATATATATATACGAGATACGTCGTAATCATTGTTATTAATAAATTTAAACAATAAATTGTATAATTGTTTATTTAAAATTGTTTCGTAAGTTCCTATAGTTGGTACCACTGAACCAAAGGAACAAAGAAACGGACCAATCTTCGTTACATATAAGTCAGTCATCACGTGATATTCATCGAGTCAACATCTCCTGAGGAGGCCTCCTCTTAAGGTAAGCAATTATTACAAAATAACCTACTTAATTAATCTTTTTTGTAATATATACGATCGAAATGCGTATATTAAACATATTGTGCATCGTTGTTAAAACATATTTGTAACATTTATATTAATATTTTTTTCTCGAGAAAGTTTCTTTGGTTATATGACGTGTTCGGAGGAAGAAAAGAATCGACTTAACCTTCCAAACGAAGATTTAATTCTTCGATAATATAATTAATCATTTCTTTATATATAGTAACATATTAAATAATTATTTGTTAATGAGATATTTCGTACGTAAAATTAAGAAATAATATTAAACGATTTGCGTATTCAAATATTACTAAGGAATATTTTGTTATAAGATAATGCACGATATGTTATACGTATAAGGTGATGAGAGAGAGGGAGAAAGAAAGAGCGAGAAAAAGAGAGAGAGAGAGAGAGAGAGAGAGAGAGAGAGAGAGAGAGAGAGAGAGAGAGAGAGAGAGAGAGAGAGAAAGAAAGAACCAGAATAAGAGAGAGAGAAAAGAAAAACATGAACGATGATCGCGAACTTGACCTCAGGATCGTATTACAATTCGATCGATTTTCAGAAATAGTAAACAAAGCTTCGACGTGTTCTAACGCGTTTCTCCGATGATATAAAAACAATTAGAAGATATTGATTTTACGTTTGTATTACTTATTTATACAGAGGAGTGCGTACTAGTAGGACAATACGAGGATCGACGTGTTCCAACACGTTTCTCCGATGATATAATAACAATTAAAAGATATTGATTTTACGTTTGTATAACTTATTCATTTAGAGGAGTGCGTGTTAGTTGGAAAGTACGAGGCAACACGAGAACACTATATTCGTGACCGTAGAATATTCGATTACTTTCTTAATAACGTTAATAAATTTATTTTAATTACAGATTTACATGCTGTTGTCGTATCAAAAGATTTAGAAGAAGAAATTTACAAGACGTAAAGGAACTAGCAGATATTGTCGTGCTTGGGCCTTGACCTGAAATATCATTCTCAGCTATATCATCTCCATTAGAACGTAATACTCCAGTTAAGGTAATCGATTTTCTAAATATGAGGTGAACTCATTTATTTTTTATATACATATTATATACATATACATATATAGATTTAGGAATCGTTAATATTTAAAAAAAAATTTATTAAAATATGGATCTCCATACGCAGCAACCTCCTAGTGGTGAGATCCGGAAATCGGTATTGCCTATGGGTGTCCATAATTTTTATGGTACAACGTAGGCACTGCCGGGCCGATGGCTGTCGTTCGGTGCATTAGAGATTATAAATGAAATGTTTCAATTTTTTTTTAAAGCATCGTAAATAAAGTGTATATAGTAATATGTAACGAATGATAAAATACGCGCCGCGTTAATTAAAATAGTAATCAAATTCAAGACACGTTCAAACGCTTAAGTTCATTTTATAGATTATTATACTTACATTTTATTGCATCTTGTTTAGTTTTACTTTAATGCTATATCTATATTTTTATATATAGGTATCCACGTAATTAGTATACTTCTGTGAATATAATCCTATTGCGATTAGATCTATTTTTAAACGATAGGTACAACGCGATATTTAATGTATATGTATCGTTTGTCTTTTTTTATATATATCTAATTTAATTTCATATAGTATATGAGTTTGCAACTACATCTTTTATGATTGTTTCTTAATTATTTATTTATTTTATTTTTTATTTTTTTTGGAAATTATTAATACGTATAAAAGGTAATAGTGCAAGTTCACAGTGAGATCAAGAAATTTATATACAATTTTTAAATATATAATTTAAATAATATTTAAATTTATATATATATATATATACATATATTTTAAATAATACAATTTTTAAAGGAATATAAAAGGATTATAAAAGAAGTACACTACAGTTTGTTTTAATAAATATTTTTTTTAGTTTGTAAGGCTTCAGTTGTGATCGCGTGCAATGCGATCTTAGAGTCAGTGCTTGTGCGAAGTCTTGTAAATTTTTGCAACCGAATGGGTTGCGTTTAAAAAAATTAGATATAAAATCGCGAAAGTAGAGTCAGTGTTGTTCGCCGATTAAAATTTTGTCGGTCGCGTTAATTAATCAAAAAAACAAGAATTTATGTTACGTTCTTGTTGCAAAACCATTTGTTCGCCGCGTTATTAGAAACATTAACACACTTTCGGCCATCGGGAGAAGAGGATTGCGTTGCGATAAATATTGTAATGGTCGAAAGTGTGAATTCTTCCTCTTCATCTTTACCGACGAATGTAAAGCTTCGACTGGAAAGAATTCCATGTAAGTATCTTTCTTTCTTCTGATCATTTTTTCTCAATCATTGTTCAAGTCACATTTTTTTAATCATTTTCATTCATTGAGCATATCATTTTGATATGGAACATATAATTGATCTTCTATTGTGATACTTTAATTATAGATTAATCAACGATGCAACGATTCAACGATTCATCGATTCATCAACTCAACGATTCGACGGTGCAACGATTCATCAATTGAACAATAATTTCAACCAACTTCACGACATCATTCAACCTCCTACGAGGGGGACGAGTGTTTTGGAGCCATCGCAGAACTTCTTAAGTAGTAAGTGAAAAAATTTAAAGTTCCTCTGGTACCCATCATGCCGAGGATGAAAGGTCCTTATCGGCACGGGTTACTGGTTGTATTCGTAGACGTCCCATGTCCGAAACGAGCAAAAGTGTCCGTGATTAAGATCTTTGATTTTATTCACGAGTGGTCCCTATGTTTAATTAGATATTTTCTTGTGAATATTTTATTATTATTATTATGTGCATATATATAGCTCAGGCCAGGGTCTTCTTGTTTCAAAGTCGTTTAATTTACAGTGCTGTTTATTAGCACTTTTTCTCTCTTCGTTTTTGCTCGCGATATTAGTAATGAAATCGGGCATTAATTTACCCGATTTCGTATAAAGCATATAACGTGGTCTACGTTACATGCATTGCTTCGTACTAGTTCATTTAATCGCGATTTACTTCGATATTTCAAAATATCGATTTACCAATAAATGAGCAAGAAGACAAACCCCTTCCGCGACGGATAGATTCTGTCAGTTAAATGGTGGATTATAATCCCGTTCTTTCATTAGAACAGCCATTTGATGAAAGGAGTCGTCCGAGGTTTTTTATTAAAATTATATATTTCTTAATAATGAAATTTCATAACTGCATAATGCGTATGCATATATATTAGCTATGTGCATATTTCATCCCTCCATGTCAACGACTGCCTACCGCGGGTCGCTCAAAGGCCCTTAAGCGGTGCATACAGGTGGGGTTGCAAAACTATTTTTGCCACTTATTATTTTTTTACCACTTTTAGTGGTAAAACCCATATGTGGTGGTCACACTCATATGTGGTGACCGCCTACCATCATCCATCCTTGCTTGAGCTCTTGCTAATAAGACGTGCAAAGAGACTCTAGAGTCACAGTCCGCTTAAATTTTTTTTACATATATCTTTTTATATATTTTTTTATATATATTTTTTTATATATATTATAAATTAATCATTTTTTAGCTCAGGATTTTCAGCACTAATATACTAATACCCGTTTCTCCCCCCATGCTTTCTGCGTTCTCATCTATGCGTTTAACCCAGGTGTTACTCGTGTGGGTGTGAAACAGTCAGTGTGGATTTAGATTTAAGTTTTCCTCTTTAGCGGCTGTCATTGTGCTGGTGATTGCACGGTGTACCTTGCACTTGTATGTGCGTTTTAGGAAGTGCATTGTACATCGTTTCGCGATAACTTTTAAATAAATACATTAGATATCTAATATATAATTATATCAATATCGATTTGCTTAATAGTTACCACATTCTTGTGGAAAATTTTAAATACTCGTATATATTACTAGTATCTATACGTATACTAGTATCTATACTAGTATTTTTGCTTTAGTCATGTATGCAATAATCATTAGCCTTGGCAGTCGATTTCAGCAACTGGTACGTACTCCTAATATATTAGAAAAAATACGCGGTTGAACTAGGGTGTCGGAGGTGCCCCGGGGCATGCTCTCTAGTGTAGGCTTTTGCACCCTGGTGGAGTGTGAGAGAACCGTGGAGTGTATGTGTTGGTGTGAATGTTTGCACTTTTTAAATATAGGTCATAGGCAGGCAGGTAGCATACTTTTCTGAGTGAATGTTTCAATTAATTTTAAGTAGGTAAGGACCGGGTAAGGATGCGATTCCCACTCAGGAGTGGGAAGTCCTTTCTCCGGGGATTTGTGAAGTTTCAGCAAATTTTACGATCTTTCAGCATGGCTGAATTTTTATCTTCGTCTTTATTTTTTTTTTTAATTTTTTTTTCTTACATTTTTTGCTGACACTTTGCATCGCGCGATATATCAGTATCAAACAGTTCGAAAAACTTTGCACCCAATGAGAACATCAGATACATCCCATATCTTGTGAACTTAGCAAAGGATTTTGAATTTGTTCGATACTTAGTTTTAAATTAATTCTTGCACTTCGCGATTTTTAAAATATTTACCATCTATATATTTCTTATTTAGAAATAGAATATACCTGCATAAGTAAAATGGAAGTATTACATTTTTTGTGATTTTGACATTTTACCGAAACTATTCTCATCTTTTAAGTGCAACGAGTTAATCTTAGTTTATAATAGGTTCATCGATCAGAACAAATATAATATCTGCTGGAGCATTCGATTAAATATGCCTGTGTAATTGTGTACGATTGGTGGATTCTTTGAGTCCATTGATCGTCCACAGGCTAGGATAGCTTTACGGTTCAATTCGAATATTTAAATACGAATATTTTACTTTTATTTTTTATTTTTTTTTAATTGGATAAATAAATAAATAAAGATCGTTAGAAAATCGAGACGCACCTAGGCAGAGTAGAAAACGCAGTTGAGAATACGTGTTGGGACTCGTCAGTGCCGTTTGGGGTGATTCATTCGCGAACTTTGCCATACTTCAGTGGTTATACTATTTAGAAGAAATCGATACTTTACGTTGCAAGCGCTTACCGCTCGTTAGGTTAAGAAAAAAAAAAGAAAAAAAAAACAGAACAAACCTGCGTGCGAAAATGTGTTTTCACTTCCCAACCCCTTAGCTTGCGACTATTGCGTCTCGTTTGATGCGTGCGTTTACACGAGTGGTTTGAGTCTTGTCGCGTAAAGTGAGATCAGGTCGGGATTAGGTCGGTTTAGTTTAGGGACGATTTCATTCTTGTAGTAGCAACCACTGTAGTATGTCAATTTTTGTGGGTGCGTTGCTTCGAACGGTAGGGCGTTTTTTGATGCGTAAACTTAGCTTGCGTCGCACGTAAGGAATGCTCCAATGCAGTGGTTAGGGCACGAAGCAAGAAGTGGCTATGTGCCGAAGAGGCCCCCACATATTGTGGCTCAAGAGGGCAACTATCGACTACGAGTCATTTTTCGGAAGTGGTCGGTATATCGAACCCTTCGTTAATGGCTTGTGGTCTTATCAAAATCCCTTTTGCCCTTTACCACGTTGACACTTATGCTCGTAGTAGTTTGTTCCTGGATGGAGATGATGGACCATTCCATCTCCTTGCTACGGTATTCCGCACTCGCGTTCGTGAAAATTTGAATTTTTTTTTTTTTTTTATTAGAGTCAAGTTTTTGCAGTTAGTTTATTAATAGAGTCTTTGTAATTTTTTCTTAAAGTAAAGTCGAGTCATTGTATTTTTTAAAAGTAGAGTCAGTTTTTCATTTCAGAGTAGAATCGAGCCCTTGGATTTTTTATTTTTATTTTTATTTTTTTTTTTATAATTAGAATCAAGCCCTCCCTCTTTTCATCTTAAATTAAAGTCGAGTCATCGCATTTTTCTTTTTATATTAAAGTCGAGTCATTGCATTTTCCTTTTTAAATTAAAGTCGAGTCCTTGCATTTTAAAGTTTTAAAGTAAAGTAGAGTCTTTCCTTGAAGATTTTTAGTTATAAAAATAGAGTCACGCTCGTTAAAGATTGTGTGGACGTCCATGGCCTGCAGCAGCATTGCACTCAGGAGTGCACTTGGATACCCAAGCATGTTGATTTTTAATTCAGAATAATCATATTTTTTTCTGTTCATAATTTTATAATGCGAATATATATATATATATATATATATATATATATATATATATGCATATTTCAATGTTCAAATAACTCCACCGCGGGTCGCTCAAAAGCCCTTATGCGGTAAATATCAATATAGCTTTATCACGAGTTGCAAAATGACTCATGTGTTGTAGTCATTATCATTATCGCATTCTCACTCTCATTATTTTTTCTTAATTTAATTTTTAATATATCAATAATCCTGATTATTCTGATTATTCTGATAAAAAATCTACAAGACTTGATGAATTCATCGAGAGAAAGAGAGAGAGAGAGAGAGAAAGAGAGAGAGAGAGAGAGGAGGATATGCCTGCATTCAGGAATGCAGATGAACATATTATAGTAAGGATATACATTTCTCATTCAGATTGATCAAAAATAAATAAATGAACGAAGATACTAATATATATACCTAATGAACAAATACTTAAATATTTCACAATCTTTTTTTTAAGAAACTAAAGTTGTATGGATAATAAATGAAGAAACTTTCATTTTTTATTCTATATATAATAATTGACTTTTATTTATATAGTGCAAATAAATCAAAGAGAAATTTTGAATCATTCTGATTAGAAATGTTTAAGTCTTACTAAATGAATGAAATGAAAGAAATGGCAGCCAGCACTCAGGAGTGCATATTAAAATATGTCAAGGGTATACATTTTATTCCAAATTAATCAATAAATGAATATGAAATGACAGAATTAATGAATATATATATATATATATATATATATATATATATATGAGAGAGAGAGAAAGAGAGAGAGAGAGAGAGAGAGAGAGAAGCGAGTTTTTTATTATATATATTAAAATTTCATGAGAAATATTAAGAAGATATAATGAATGGTATATAAGATTATTAACAAATGCTTATATATATCTGAGAGAAATATAATTATATTTGGAATAAAAATGCATAAGTCTTGGTATATAAGCGAAATGATTGAAATGGCTTGCCTGCACTCAGGAGTGCATATGAGAGGTTCGCAGTAAGTACATGCCTGCATTCAGAAATGCAGATGAACATATTATGGTAAGGATATACATTTTTTATGAAGGATGATCAAAAATAAATGAGAGTATGCACTAATGAAATTATTTAATAAATAAATATTGTATATATTTTAATCTTATGAATATCATTTACAAGAAATGAAATTTATCTAACAATAATTAGATATTGTTAGATATCTAATTTTATTTTATTCCATGTATAATCAATAATGATCGATTTATGTTTAAATAGTGCAAATATATGAAAAGAAAATTTTGAATCATCCTGATTAAAAATGTATAAATCTTACTATATAAGCGATATGATACAGAAATAACAGCCTTGCACTCAGGAGTGCCTAAAATATGTCAAGAATATACATTTTTATTTCAAAATTATTAACAACCGAATATTAATTGAGAGAATGAATAATTATATGAGATAGTATTTTTATTGTTACATATGAATGAATATTTTTTATATGAAATATGCAGAGAAGAAATAATGAATGATATGACAAGGATTTTTTTAAAGAAATGTTTACATATATATTTATAGGAAATATGATTAACTCTTTGGAATAAAAATGCATAAGTCTTGATATTTCAATAAAATGGCTGTCGCACACTCAGGAGTGTGAATAAAAACGTATTTAGAACAGGTACAGGATTGCATTCAGGAATGCACCTGCATACTCAAGCGTATAGATTTTTATTTCAGAATACTTATTAATTTTTCAATATAATTGTTAATAATTCACTATGTCTTTTATTCTATTTTTTTTATATGATTATTTTATTTTATATATATTTTTTATATGAATTCAATTTTCATATTCATGCATATACATTTCTATATATATATATATACATATCTCATAAAATTTATATTTATTATATTTTTCTGATTATTATGATACTGTTCTGATTAAAAATCTGTAAGACTTGATGAAGAAATTAGGTTTGCGCGCCTGCATTCAGGAATGCGAAAGGCGAATAAAAATGTTTGTTAAAGACAACTGTAGTGGATAAATAATTTTCAAGAAATTGAATGAATAAATTATATTTGTTTAAATAAATTTATATGAAACATAATGAAAGACAAGACTTTATACTTTATAATATATAATATATAATAATATATAATAATTTATAATTTTGTAATTTTGTAAATATATAGTAATGCATATGGCTTTAAAATTGTGAAATGCGTACTATCTACCTTTTTTTTTTATTGTAATAGTAGATGAAAAAAAAAATGTCTTGGAAATGATGTAATATGTACATCAGACACTTGATGTAATTGCATACTGTACGCGTTAGTATTAAACATTTCGAAAAATGAAATATTGTATCCATTGGGTAAATATAAATTTGATCTCAATATGATTATGTTTATGGCGGTATGCAAAATTGCGTATGCATTTTGTAATACGATGCAAGGTGCAGTTTACATTTTTATTGTACTTTTTAACGCGATCTTATATATTTTTTTAAACATTCTTAAATGTTTACAGTGTATTTTTTTTCTTTCTCTATAGCGTGTCTTGAATACTTTTTAACATGTATTTTAGCAAATAACATTTAATAGAATGCATATATATTTAAATATTTGTGATTTATTTCAATCGTATTAAATGATAATTATATTAAATTTAAATGATTAAAAATTGTATGATCAATTTTCAATTACTTCAATCATCTTTTTTTCACTTGTTATCGTCCGAATATTAAACAATTTGTATAATATTTTGATTAGAGTTGCTTTTCTAATGCATCGAGAAATTGTAATGTTTAAATAAAGAATGGCATTTTTTGGCCATATTAATGCTTCTTTTTTTTTCTTTCATTTCAGCATTACAATCCCTGGCAAAAAACAATTTTTTTTTTTTTTTAATAAATTGTATATAATTTTATTACTTGTAATAGTTGTAAAATATAAAGTTGTTTAGTCATTTTAAACGAAAGTTTGAAGCCACGGGTTGTATATAAAGTTTCATTTTACCACACATGCCCTTTTATATATCATTTTTTGTTACAGAAATCTTTACATTCAAAGGTACTAGGCATGTCGAATGGAATATGAATCAAAAAATAATTATCAAATGTGAACCAGGTACACATCATGACAATGATGTTCATTAATAAAATTATCCCTTGAAAAACAATGGTAAGTGTAAGTATAAGGTGACAAAACGGAGAGTGTTGGTAATTAAAAAGGTTTTTAATGATAATTTTTAATAATAACATCAATGTATTATAAAATTTATGTGATTCAAGTGTTAACAGATGTTCCAGTTAATAACAGAGGAATCAAGGTATAAGGTATAAGAATAATGTGAACAAATACCAGTTTGTTCCATTTTATTTTTTCGCAACTTTTCTTTTTTTATTTATTTTTAATAATTTTTTTTTTATAGACACATATATTCAATTTGTATTTGTTTTCAAGAAATAATATTGATATCTTTATGTTCACAGGTGACTGTGCTGTCCAATTGTATATATTGTATGGTTTAATATTTATCCCATATATTTTATTGAAGTAATTCTGGTTTTAATACGTCTATCATTGAAATATGCATTGAATTTGAATTTATTGATATCTTTATATTCACAGATGATTGTGCTGTTTAATTATATATATTTTCAGGAAATAATAATGTTATTGATACCTTATGTTTACAGGTGATTATGTTAATTATATATCTTTTCAGGAAATAATAATGTTTTTAATATCTTATATTCGCAGGTGACTGTGCTGTTAACTTTTGTATATTATATATTGGAATATTTATCAGCAATATTTTATTATCATAATAATATGGTAATAATTATTGTCTCTGTGCAATATTCATAGCTTGTACATTCTATTTCAGGTTTACCATGATGATCATCGTTTTAAATATGATTTGATGATAATCATTTTCTCCATGTTAACATAACTTGTATATTGTTTTATAGATGCAACATGATAATCAGATTTATAATATCGTATTATTTATATTATGTATAGGAGAATTGCTTGATTATAATCACTATCTCTCTGTGTGGATTTATTTTAAAGTCTGTTTCAGATGCAGCGTATGGGTCATCATTAATTTTGAATGGAGTATCAAAAAAGAGCTCTATTCTTTAATCGGGTAGGTAGGTCGATATAAAACGATTCCATGGTTTTTCGTCCATCTTGAATTGGTTGGAAAAAGGACTGTGACTCGTTTCGCGATTGCCAGTTTAATATTTGCCAGTTCTAATATTTTGAATACATAGAAATTTATGATGTAATAGTAAAGTCTTTAATAAATTTAAATAGTAGAGTAGAGTCTTTAGCCCGTGGGTCTCCAAAAGCAGCAACCTCCAAGTGGTGAGACCTGGAAATCGATATTACTATCGTTGAGAATATTTTATTTATTAATGCTTATATGAGAATAACGAAAGTACTGTCGAGCTAATGGCTGCATTTAAATTCAATCTAAATTCATTCAAAATTTACTTCTTTTCTATGGATAATTAGTTTTCTTTTTCGGATTGATTTTATGCATTAAAGAAATTGATTTTATGCATTAAAGAAATTGATTTTTCTTCTTCGTCCGTTTTTTTTTTTTTTATGTTATATGCACATGCAGAGATGTATTGAAAGAATTTCTTGATCAATTTTCTGTGGTCGTGGCCACATTTTGATTACATCTGTCGAGATGATCAAAAAAATATTCTCAATTTAAGTATCGTTTAACAGTGAAATCGCGTTATTAATACAGTGCAAAAGAGCGAGAATTATTTTATTGTATTATATATGAACACCGTTACGGCAATTAAATATCGTTAGCTCTTTCAATTTCACAAAAATACTTTATTGGTTACATTGCCTGAAGCTTTTCAATCCCTTGTCGATCCACGGTCAGTTTATAAATAAATTATTTCATTACGATAGACACGCGCGTACACAGATACACAGCACAGTAGTAGCAGCAAGAGCAGTATATACGTGTTGTTCAATTCAAATTTGCACGAATTAATTACGATTAAAAACGATTTTAATTATCGTCTGTTTCACGATACTAAAAGACATACACAGATAGAAATACACCCAATGTTCTCCTCCTACTCCTCTTGTTCGATATCAGCAATCTCTTAGTTAAGTGGCAATTCTAACGATTCTGATATCTACGGATTAAAATGACGCTTTCCCGTTAATGTTGTCCGTAATAATCCTTTAGTTCTATACGAGGGAAACATGCTACCAGATACCAGATATCTGCATTATAATTGTCGATAATTTTCTCAGCTTTGATTCGAGTAACAAGATACGCAAGCAGAACGATCCGCGATCGGTTAATTTCGACCTTATATTCTCTCGGTTATTCTCGGATTCAAATATCTTGCGGTTAATGAGTTCCTCGTATATGTATTTTGGAAATCCGATATATTTACAGAAGCGAAAGGAAAGGGAAGAAATACGGGACGAGACTAGAGCTTTAATTCGATCGATTCGATTTACAATTTTGGATAAACGAAACGAGTGCTATTTTTAAATGAATACATTACCTTTTTTCATTTCTTCCTTTTTTCTTTCTTTCGTATTAAATGATGATATAGTATAAATAGTACTATAAATGACGCGATAATGAAAAAGAAGATTTATTCGTAATTAAACCGTGTCGATCTAATTACGTTATAACCGGCTAATTAATAAATGCTGTCGTGCTTAATTTAGCGTGGAAGAAGGGGGCTTGAAAAGGATGGTTTTCGAGGACGACAAAGGAACTTTTTTTGCGTGGATTTTTTTCCCCTTTCTTTTTTTAAGGCGAAGCAACAAAGCGTGGCCAAGGGGTGAAAGAGTGGGCGAGCATTCTTCTCTTGTCCATAAAAGTTTCAAGGAACAACGTTTAGGTACGTCTATATTGAGCTTTCTTGGAACTACGTGGGTATAGTTGTTAGATTGTTAGATTGTGCTTCTTGAGTGTACCTACTCGAAATTGACCTTTCCGAGCAAAAGGAAGAAATTTTTTTTCTTTCTTTCCTCCTTTTTCTTTTCTTTCTTTTTTTCTGCGTTATTATCTTTTCTACTTTCCTTCACGAAAAATGTCGAGACATTATCGATTATTATTTTTGTTCTTTCTTTAGATATTTTATCGATCGACTATGTAACAGAAAAGAAATCGAGAAGTTAGAGCTCTTATCATCGTTGTCGTCGTCGTCGTCGTCGTCAGCCCTTCGAACCCTTTTCTTTGCTCGCCTAACTCGCGTCTATATATGTAGGGACATCGAACAGACACACAAGCTACGTATCTACCTACCTATCTATCTACCTATCTACCTTCCTACCTACCTATCTACCTACCTATCTACCTACTTGGTAATATTCGTGTAATCCGGCGCATTAGTTCTTGCCCCGTTGCGAGCGGAATTAATTAAAGCGTTTTTGCGTCCACGTGGCTTCACCGACTGAGAGCAATCAACATCGCGCCGTTGCTCTAATTGACGTTGTTTTGCATTAACGTTCCCGATCCAAACGCGTTCTCTTCCCATCGTTTTCGACGTAATCGATGCTTCTTCGGAAAACGTTCATCCGTTTATTCTAAAACTTATTGAAACGTTTATTACAAAGAAAATAATAATAGTAATAATAATAATAATAATAATAATAATCATTATTATTCATGTAATAATATTATCATTAATTTGTATAATATCATTAATATTATTAATTAAGCGTAATGATAATAATAATAACTATAATAATAATGATTATTATAATTTTCTTTCTCATAGTTATTTCTTCGTCTTACATCTTGAGAATAAAAAGATCAAGACGAATAAATTCGAAATTGAACAAGAAAGAAAACGGAAATACGTCTTTGTACGGTGGCTGGCGACCATTTAGCGAGGAATGAAATACAGGCAATGCAAAAACGTTTCCAACTCTACTTTCGCGGTACCTACGTCATCCGGCATGCTTTCTTTCTCTTTCTCTCTCTCTTTCCCTCTCTCTTTCTCTCTCTTTCTCTCTCTTTGTGGGCTTGGTTCGTAAGCGAACATATTTTTGGATTTATGCTGACATTCTAGGGAATATGAATCGTGTAATAAAGGTAAAGCTCCTACGGTTTGTCCCGGACAAAGTGCAAAACAAACGTCGCTAAGAGTTTAGTCAATGCATTTACGGTGACTAATCGATAATTATTTCTTTTTAACTTTCTTTCTTCCGCTTCTTTTTTCTCTTCCTTTTATTTTTCCCTTCTCCTTCTTTTTCTTTTCTCCTTCTCTCTTTTCTCCCTCTTTCTTATTCGTAAAAGAATTTATCTTCATTTTAGCTTATCTCGATGATTAGAAACTTCACCGCATCAACAATGCGAATCGCGAATAATTCATAATTTGCACTTTCTTCCTATGATAAATCTGTGGTAATAGAGTAGATCGAAAAAATCAGCTCGATGGAAACGGAAAAGTCGAAGATGGGAAGAAAGAAAGAGAGAGAGGGTGACTCGATACGACACGCGAGCCGGAAACCGCCTTTCGACACGCCTCGTCGCTCCTTTTGCGAACACCTAAAGAAGTAGACACGGACAAAATCGATAGCAACTGCATCGTTGAGATTACCTTGGTCTCTCTCTCCCTCCCTCTCTCTGTCTCTTTTTTTCTCTCTTTCTCACTCACTCTCTGCGACTCGTGTACGCTCGTATACATCGAGAATAAGGAGTTTGAGCAAGTCTACGTGCAGGGAGAAAACGACTCGTGACTACCTTCCGCATAGCGAATGCACGGACTCTTAGTGGAAAGAAGAGGAGGTGGAGGAGGAGGAGGAGAAAGAGGAGAAGAAGGCAAAGAAAGAGGGCAAGAGGAGAGACAGAGAGCTTTCTGTAAAAGGAGAAGAGAACGAAACCGTCGGAGGATCCACGAGAGAACATCTTACGTTCGTACCAACCCTTTGGAAAGACGACTATTTGCTTACATTCCGCCCTCTTCCCCCCACTCCTCTTTCTTTTATTTTTTTTCATTTTCTTTTCTTTTCTTTTCTTTTTCTTTTTCTTTTTCTTTTTTCTTCTTCTTTCTGTTCAACCCCAAGCTCTATCTATCCACTACTCTATCCTCCTACTCTATCTAGTTCGTTCTTAATCTCTTTTTATTTCTCTCTCTCTCTCTTTCTCTCTATCACTATCTCTATTTCTATCCCCATCTATATCTCAGTAGTCTCTCTTTCCATTGATCTATCAGTTGAACTTAGAGAATTATTAATGACATTTACCAAAGTATCGTTAATTGACTCCGATTTTATTACTCTCTGTCCATCTCTATCTTTCTCTCTCTTTCTCTTTCTTCTTTCCTTTACTGCTCCAAAGCATCGATGACATCTTAATGAATATCCTCCTCTTCCTCTTTCTCTTTCTCTTTCTCCTCCTCCTCCTTCTCCTCCTCGATTAAGATCGGACAGATCACCTCCTTTCTCGATGTCTACCGTTTGTCGAATATCATTTGGAAAAAATCGATTCATCGCGTTCCTTGTCGTCTCTTGATAAAGACGAGAAGAGTTTTTATCGAAGGGGAAGCCGATTACACACCGAGCGAGGAATCGCTAGAGAAAAGAAAATTTGACGGCAGTCGTACCATAATTTTCTTCGCCGGTGGAACCAATCGATTATCTTTCTGTTCTTCAAACGAACGTCCGAAGTGATTTCTAAAGAAGGAAAAAGACTAAAAGTAGGTATATTATCGTGGAAAGAAAAGGAATAAGTTTATAGATATATTAGATAGATATATGTGTGTGTCTATATATATATATATATATACAGAAAGAGAGAGAGAAATATATAGATAGATAGATAGATTCGAGCGAGGATAACTTGTTGCATCGTTGTTGCGTTGGCTAAGCATTTGTTTTATTAATCGATCGTTTGTTATCTATAACAAAATAATAAAAAAAAAAAAATTTATTTGAAGTTCGACATAGTATCGAGCGGCTAATTCATTTAAATCTCTTCGTAAAAGACAACGAACGTCGCGTTCTAATTAATCGTGGATCTAATTAATTGATATAAAACGAATATTAATGGGCAAAAAACTGAATAAATAGATAAATAAAAATATAGACGCGAGAGCGAAAACAAAATAAAAACGAGACGAGACGAAGTACCGTTCTCTCTCAGAGAACAAAACATGTTTTTTCCCTGGCAACACGAAAATGGTCAATCTGTCTTTTGTAAATGCTAAAAGCTCGTTAACTCGATGAATTGCGCTTAAATAAAAATATTTTCTCGCGATATTTCGTTGATAATTTCATGACGCATATATATACACTTTTTCTTTTTTTGAATAGGATCACGCGAGGGAATAAAGTTATCTCGTTTATATTATTAGTTGTAAGAAAATAAAGAAGGAAAAAAAATTAATTTAACGAGAAAAAACGTAACGATGTCATTCACGACGACGACGACGATCATTCTCGTGTTTTGTGTTAAAATTTCATTAGAATAATTTACGACAAATCTATACGCGAATTCGTTTGAAACAATTCAAAAGAAATTCGAGAAGTTTATTCCAACTAAATGGAATTTCAATTTTCTTGCGACGAGATTCTAATTCGGTTAAAACTAGACGCAAAGGCGACGATGACTACGACGACGACGACGACGACGACGAGGACGACGACGACGACGAGGACGAGGACGAGGACGAGGACGAGGACGAGGACGAAGACGGTGGTGGATTAAAATCCATGCGGAAGAAGGTCGTAAGTCTCTTGGGATGAACTCGCTTGAAAATGGAGAAATAACGAGACGGCGAAAGTTTACGCGATATCTTGGAAATATCTAACCGCACTAACATAAGCGACACACAAAGAGTAAGAGAAAGGGGCGAATCTTATCGGCGAAAAGTTTCGGCGGGAAAAGTCGAGACATTCGAAAACAAGTAATCAAACTAGTAAAGAAGAAAAGGAAGAAACGAGTGCGGTGATAAAAATGAAACGAGATCAGGAAATTTGTAGATACCGGCTAAAGCAAAGTAAAGAAATTTTGACCGTACAATTTCTCTCTCCCTCCTACCCTTGTCCTCCCACCCTTTTCGCAATATCCCCCTCTCTTTCGCTTTCTAGTGTACGAGGAAATGTGGAAATCCTGTAGCAACGTATACAGAGATATCTCTCACGTCCGTTCGTTCCATCGTGCCGCGCAATGTTGATTTTTTACTTGGCGCTTTTATCTGCCTGAAAAATCGTCCGCTCCCTTTTATACAGGTGCGACACACCGGCACGCTATACCGAGCCTCCTCTCCGCGTATCCTCTCACCCCGCTTCCTCTTATTCCTCCTCCCTTCTAAAGCACCACTCAACGTTGAAGCCTCATCCCCATCGTTCGTGCTCATACCTATACCCCAACCCAAACCCATCCCCTTGGTATCTCTCGGACTCTCTTGCTACTACTACTACTACTGTTACTACTACTACTACTACTACTACTACTACTATTACTAATACTACCACTACTACTATTACTGCTACTGCTGCTGGTGCTGCTACTGGTGCTAGTGCTGCTGATGCTGGTGCTGGTGCTGCTGGTGCTGCAGGCAACCAACGCCCACCAACGACAGCAACTCCGATCCTCTTCTCACCCTTCTTCTTCCTCATCCCTATCTATCTATCTATCTATCTATCTATCTATCTATATATATATATATATATATATATATATATATATATGTATGTATGTATGGGTATTTGTTGTATGTATGTATACATCGGTGAATACGAACAGTTGGGGAGATCGATACAAGTTTCATAAATTAACTCTCTCTTTCTCTCTCTCTCTTGCTCTCTTTCTGTCCTTCGTTCTCTTGTGTCCGCACGACGGTGGTACACGAGCAAAACAAGTAACGTTCGTTCCGCGCCTCCTGTAAACGTGATTCCGCACCAGCCAAGTTCGTCCGCTCTTCCGCATTATCGCCCTTTATCTCCTTTCGTTCGTCTCCCTTTTCCCTTTCCTTCGATAATTTATGATTCTCGTCGAGGATATACGTTACGTTCGCACAAGTTACAACGATATTTCGTTGAGATAAAAACGTCGGTCGAGCTTTTTGAAATCGATTTTGATAAACCCTTTTATTGTTTCACGAAGAAGAGAGTGGGAGAAAGAGAGAGAGAGAGAGAGAGAGAGAGAGAGAGAGAGATTTTAATTAAAAATGATTCTTTTTAGTTTGATGAAATCATTCGTTAGAAAATTTATTCGTGATATCGATCGAAATTAGTAAAATATAGTAGTTGTATTCGAGATATAAGATAAAAGTCTGTTAGCGATGGATTAAACTTTGCATAAGGAATATACCTCGGAGGCACGACTGGCTATTAACTCAAATCAAATTTACATGAACGGATGAATCGCATAATTCGACGATAAAATTCTTAATTCAAAATGATAACGTAGCCGTTTTACTTTCTCTTTTCTTCTTCCTTTTTTTCTTCTTTTTTTTCTCCTTTTTTTTTAATTTTTTACTTTCTCATTTTTTTTGGTAAGATTTTCTAAAACATGCACTTCTTTTTTTCCTTTTTTTTTATATATTTTATCTTACTTCTTTTTTTTTATATATTTCTTTTTATCAAGTTCGCATATAGCGAAGATAATTTAAATAATATTTAATAAATTGTAGGTATTGGATGAAATAAAATTTTCTATTAGAAAGATTTGTTTATTATAGGAATAGACTTTAATCCGTAAATCTCTAATCTGTAAACTATCGTGGCAATCGTCAGTTCGCTTGCCCGTAGGCTTTTAACAAACGGACGATCGCGAACGTAATAACTGGAACTCGCGGTTATGTGCACCCGTTAACTATGCCTCGCGAGTGAATTATACACGGTGAATCGATGGACCATATAATGTCATGAAATGACTCACAATGTATCTCGGCTAGGGCAACGGCAATGCTACACACGGCGAATATAACGAGAGAGTTACTGTTCCCGAAGCTATATGGGTACTGCACTTTCCTGCATTTATCACCGTACGCCCGTTAAATCGCTTCTATCGTAGACTCAGCTGCCCTGTCGTATGGTCATTGTTTGATAAATTTTACATTCTATTTAATGTGCAATATAAATTAAAAATTAACGAAAAAAAGTAAAAAAAAATAATATTAGTATTAATAATAATAATAATAATAATAATAATAATAATAATAATAATACTAACAACAACGAAATAATGCAAAGATATTATGACATACTATATAATGAACTTTTCATCATAGAGTAAAAAAAAAAAAAAAAAAAAACAAGAAAGAAAGAAACCGGAAAAAAAGTTGCATAAAATCGAATTCATATTCGTTCATGTTGCGTTGTCACCTGCTATAAAGAGAAAGAAGGAGAGAGAAAGAGAGAATGTTAGCAAATAAAAAAAGCGTTGTACTAATGCACACGTCCAAGAGATTTGACGAAATTTCAGTGCTCTACGATACCGAGTAGAGTTTTAAGGGAATTTTAAATTCCGCTGACGGTGCCGTACCATCCAGATATACTTTGAACACACAGCTGCACATTCCGCGTTCCTATACACAAGCATATAAATACATATACAATAAAGAAACGCATACACGCACACACACACACACACACACATACACGTCGGTATAGCTGCTCCGGTATAGTAACGAAACTCGTCGAGGGAAGGTTATTTCGTCGGCACGCTGTTTCTAACCCGTATCTGCTCAATCAATGAAAGTTGGCAGACTGTTACGAGTTTATGAAATACTGCCTGGAGACGTGGTCGTTTTATATAAACACCATATACGAGAAAAAATCGCTAGTGAGAAATCTTTTCTCGTTCGGACAAATGAACGTTTGTTTCGTCGAAATAGATCTGCGAAAGATGATATAGTCGATTTGATGATACATAAAGATAGGATCCAAATTTGAAGAAGTAACTTCTGCAATTGTCGGACATGTCAATGGACGTAGGATTCGTTTTATAGGATCGTTGGAAGCCATAGAATAATTTTTAAAGATAGAATTTATAGAACGACTCCAATGGACAGTTTAGTTTTATAGGATCGTAACAAAAGCATAGAATAATTTTTAAATGTAACTTGTGGGACGATCTGAATGAACAGCAGGCTCCATTTATAGGATTATCACAAATCATAGTGTACAATGTAGATGTGTTATATACCTAGTCGAATGCAAATGTATAAAATTTGAGGAATTTTGTTTGACAAAAAGAAAAAAAAAGATAGGAAAGGGATTTAAAAGAGAAAATCGTCCAACAGTGGAGATCCATTGTCCTAGTACACGTTCGAAAACATTGGTAGTATTTGTCTACTTATTCGGAGCAAATTCGTTGTACGCCGTGTCAACGGCGCATCCACGGAAATGCGAGGGATCAGAGCCGGATTTGAAGATGCAAATGCAGTCGAGAGCGACATTTGCACGTGTCCTTTTCTGTTCTCCATCCTCCTTCCACCTTCTCTTTGGTACGTGGAGAAACGTACGTGCGGTCACGCGTGCGTTCGCATGCGCCGTGTGAGCGCATTACAGTAGCTCCCCTTTAAGAAGTCCGAAAGCTCCTGTGCAACGTGACGGCTGGAACAACTCGGAAACTCGAACAAAAAAGTGCGTAAAGAGAAATATATGTGTTTTTCCTTTTATCCTGATATATATATATATATATATATATATATATATATATATCTGTCTTTGCAACAATTTTGTTCTTTTTTCCACAAATTGCAAATCGTGTATAGTAAAAAAATGTTGATCTTCCTCTTGTTTTCTTTTCTCTTTTTTCATTTTCATTTCACTTCGTTCTACTTTTCTTCCATTTTTTCTTTTTAATCGTCGTACAATAAGTTCCGAGTATACTCGGTGATGGTAATTACGTGTATTAATATGTAGACAACAAGAGGAATTATTTTTGTCGAATGTTAACGCTCGGTATAATGTCATTATGTAGATGTTCTCGAGAAAAGTAGGATGATGATATCTAGGTATACTACAATCGCGAGAATAGTTGTGTGAAAGATAAGAGGATAACAGAGTAAAACACTCAGTCTGCCATTGCGTTATATATAACTGCTAGTCCGAAAGCCAAACCGTAAGCTTTTGAGAGAAGAGGTGCGAGAGAAAGTAGAGAGAGAGAGAGAGAGACAGAGAGAGAGAGAGAGAAAGAGAGAGAGAGTTTATTGTTCCGCGCCACTTTCCCAAACCTTAAGCGCGTGAATCCTCGAAAGGCGCTTTCCAAAAGTGTTCTTCGAGTTTGAGTAAACCCAAGGAATTACCTTAATACCGGACGTTACATTTCATTTAACCTATAGACACCATTTTCATTGTGATTCATTGTAACGAACTTTTCTTCTCTTATATCGTTCATTCTCGTAAAAATAATCTCCAAAGGTCTTTTCATTTTTTCTTATTTTACGATTTAATGAAATATTTTCGACTATATCACGATAGAGATAAAGGTATAAAGTTTACTACATGACTAATAATTTTACTTATCGCAATATTGGCCGACTCGTTTTACCTCCTCCTCTCTCATCCGTTTCTTCTTCTCACTCTTTCTTCCCCTCTCTCTCTCTCTTCTCTCTCTCTCTCTCTCTCTCTCTCTCTCTCGCTTTCTCTCGATGAACATAGCAACCTGTAAATTTCAAGAACGACGTTATCACAAAGACGATAAACCGTTAGCTTTAATCCAACGTGGGGAAAGTAGTAGTACGTTCTAGTTTTATCCCAGTACGGTCCATTACCTCTACGTTCCTGTCCGATATTATTAAATATCGTCGACATGTTTTACATTTTTGCAAAACGTTTGCATCCTACCTGTCAGTTCTCTGTTATATTCTACAATGTAATTTTTTTTCTTTTCTTTCGTTTCCTTTTTTTTTTTATTTTTTTTTTTAATCGATATCTTCTCCTTTTTTTTCTTTTATTTTCTCGCGAATGAAATCGAAAATAAAAACGGTCGGTTTCTCTTTTTTCTATTACTCTTTCTTTCTTTTTTCTTTTTTCTTTTTTCTTTTTTCTATGATCCCTCGCAATATACGATTAATTTCATCAATTATCGAGGACGTCTCCTTAGTTCGAGATCTTTATCGAAATATCGAATGGAGTTTCAGCGAGTTCTTTTTTCGACGGATTCCCGAAAGAAAAAAAGCAAAGGAAAAAAAATAGTTCTCCCCGTGGATAGTATTTTCTCGAGCAAACGCGAGCGAGCAAAACGTTTCTAGAGTTTTAACGTCGAGAAGTTCGTTTCGAGCGCGCGGGACATCAGATATCTAGCCACTGGAGCACTTTCGTTGCCAAGCAAATCCCGAGGCGATCGAAAGTTTTTTTCGTTTGGAATTAAAGCGACGACGGAGAATAGAAAAAAGCAAAAAAAAAAAAGAAAAGGGAAAAGAGAAGAAAAGATCGAATGAAGAAAAGAGACAAGAAAGAAGAACAAGAAGAAATAAAAGATAAAATAAAGTAGACTATCGATTCTCCCTCTCATCGACTATTTCGAACAGTTTACATTTACGTTCGAGCGGCGATAACTGATCGTAAACGATTATACAAAAGCAAGAGAATTCGTGAAAGATTTCTTTTTCCTTCCATCGAATGGTATACGTCTAGCGAGAGTTTTCGATAATAATGGAATTGGATTTGAGGATTGAGGGAAAGGAAAGGGGGAAGGGACAAGAGGGTTGGAAGGGGGGTTGCTCCGTGAAAATTTCAATTAAGCGATCGAGCGAGAAGAGAAAGAGGGACGTTTTCAGGTCACCGAGAACACGTTCCCCGACGATATCTGATAAACCAAAAATCGTCCATCGTGTTCTCATCTCTCTGAATATTTTTTTCTTTCTTTCTTCTTCTTCTTTCCATTTTTTCTGAATTTTTCTTCTTTCTCTTCTCTCTTTCTTTTTTTACAATGATTGACAAAGATGGAAAAAGAAGAAGTACGAGTTTGAAAACGTTGAACATTGTTTACCGAATATCAAAGTTTTACGAGCTGCGAGATGCGTAATGCACACGTCGTTCCATCAATACTTGTCGGGAGATCAGTAGTGGACGTCGCAGTTTGGAAAATTTATCATTGACTATAAATCAGGGAGAAATTTTCAGAGCTATGCGAAGAGAGAAAGAGCGAAAGAGAATAAGTATGCGAGTTATTTAAGCGCTTGAAATGGGTCATCCGTAAGCTATAATTTCGAAGATCATTTTAGAGATCTATTTCCTTTATCATCAATTTATTTTTCTCTCTTTCTTTCGAGCTGCGATAATTGAAATAATTTTTTGGATATTATTACAATTGTTGCTGCTAACATGCGATTCGATGAACCAAACGGAGATAAATAGATCGTACGAACTAATGAAAAGAAGGTTTAAGTTAACGAGGCAAAGGGATCTATGCGAAGTGTAGTAACGTTCGTAAAAAGAATTCCACGAGAATGAATGAATGAATGAATTGAATGAATAAAAGAAGAAAAGAAAAAAGAAATAAAGAATGAAAGAAAGAAAGAAAGAAAGAATTGCTCGTATAAATCGTTCTTTCGTAACAAGAGCGTTCTAATTTTTCCCGTTAGTTCGACGATCATTATTATGTCACGATTTCGTTTCATCGTAAACGTCTTTCAAAAGAATAACGAACGATTTATAAATTTTGAATGAATTCTTGGGACGTTTGAATTTTGACCAACCTGAAAAGGATCCTCAAATAAGTTCTTAAGTAAATTTATTTTTAAAAATAATATTATCCACGAGTATAATAATAACAGTTGGTCAAATGATTGATTTTTTTTTTTTCTAAAAACGGAAGAAAAAAGAAAGGAAGATCTCAAAGAAATTTTATCAACGAGTGACCTCGCGACGAGATCTCTTTTTTCTTTGGCTTCTTGCCTTCTTAATATTTTTTTTTTTTATATTTCATACATTTAGAACTCGTTAGAAATACATTTGCAAATGTGATTCCGGGTAGACAAATTCGAGTATTCTTTTTGCAGTGGAAATGCGCGCGCACAAGTCACGCTCATCGCTATACCCTCTTTAAAGTTTCATGCCTCGTGGGAATGGCATAGCAGCAGTAGATAGCTAGGTGGTGGCCTAGGTAGCTAGGTGTGCGGATGGTGTGCAGCCACGCTTAAGCGTTTTGGATCGCACCAAGCTCGACGCGTGCACAACCAACCTCCGACATATTTTCTATTTTCCTGACCTTTTTCCCCTTTCCTTCTCGCGTCACCTTTCTTTTCTTCCTTTCTATCTTCCTTCTTTTCTTTCTTCTTTTCGTTTTTTTTTCTCTTGTTTTTTAATCTTTTTCATGTTTCTTTCCCCCTTTCCTTTCACATTGAATTTTAACGAGAAACGTCGACCCACCTGGATGACGCCGTACCTGCTAATCTTCTTTCGTTTGATATCAATTCGTAAGAGAGTAGTTTTTCTAAATTGAAATTAATCTCGACAATACGGTTCATGAAAAATATCTAAATAGGTTTTTCATTTCTTTTTCTTTTTTTTTTTTCTTTCTTTTATTCGGCCGACACCGAATTAAAATGTAACACACGTGATAAACAAAAGATCACTTTTCTTTCTTTACTTCCTTTTACTTCGACGTTACTTAGATTCGAACGAGAATCCGACGAAAGTCGATTTGGATACAATACGTTGCACAGAAATATTTCGTTGGAAATTCCTTTTTTTTTTCTTATTTTTTTCTAACTCTCTTTTTTACTTTTTTTCTGAAAAAGAGAGAGGAAGAGACGAAAAAAAATCGATGCTTTTTCACACCTCTTTTTTATTCGACCGACGGACCACAAGCATGTAACGGATGATAATAGAAAACTTTTGAAAGCGCTTTTCCCTGCCGTCGCGTCGCTTACTTCCCGTTTCGGGATTAAAGTTTAACGTATCGATATCGCTCGGAATCGAAGCTTCCCCGCGAGAGTCGCTCGTAACTCTTCCCCTTTCGTTCTCCCTTATCGCATCGCGACGAGGAGAACGACGACGACGACGACGACGACGACGACGACGAGAAGGAGGAGAAGAAGGAAGAGGAAGAGGAAGAGGAAGGGAGGAAGGGGAAAAAGAGGCTACTAGTACCGACGAAAGCAGGCTAGCAAGCAAGCTAGCTAGCAAGCTAGGTAATATCCATTTCGAGTTGCAGCAAGCCGCCGAAGATCGATCTCTCACTTCCTCTCTCTCTCTTTTTCTCTTTCTCTTTCTCTCTCGTCCCCAGTTTTCCTCTCGTTATCCCCTCTTCTTCTCCTACGTTTTCTCTCTTCTTGCTCACCGAACCGGAAACTCCAAGTGCGCGAGAGTCTCTTAAGTGCAACCCACCGAAATACTACTACTCGTCTACTTCCGGTCGTTCAGGAAAAAAAGAAACCCAAAGCATGATAGAATTCGTACGCTTCGCCGATAGAAAGAATATATCTATAGCGACGAACGGAAACGAAAACAAAGAGACGTGGTATTGGGGGGAGAGGGAGTGGAGAGAGAGAGAGAGAGAGAGAGAAAGGTCAGGGGAAGGGGTTATGTAGCAAACGATGGCGATTCGTTGATTTACGAGCTCGATCGAATTCAACTCTCGTTTCGATGGTTCGATGGATTTAATAAATTCGCGAGAGTGTAGGAAAGGGAGAGAGAGAGAAATAGAGAGAGAGAGAGAGAGAGAGAGAGAAAAGATCATTTTTAACGTTTCCTATAAACAGAGAAATTGAGGTCAGAGTGATTACCAATTGCGGTTTGTGTATGTATCTACGTACGTACTATTTAAATATATCTATCTACTATGCTGTTGATTACATAGTATAGCGAATTGGTTGAGCGTATAATGTCACTGAACGACTCATGGCGTATTTCATCGACTCCGCGTTGACGTTGCGGATGTGAATACAGAAAGAGAGAGAAAGAGAGAGAGAATATTTCCATTTGAAGAGAAAGAGAGAGAGAGAGAGAGAAGAGAGGAAACGAGAGAAATAGCCACTCGCATGGTTATTTTACGGTATTTATTCTCGCGTGTATTTACGCTAAATCATTTTTACATCGAGGCCGACGATAAATAAGCTTAATATCGTTGAAAATTAATCTCCGGTTGCTCGTTACAGTCGCCAGTGTCCGTTCAATATTTCCTATTTACAATTACGCGTTCCCGAGAGTGTTGCTTGATCCTCCCTTGGTCCTCCCATGGTCCTCCCTTGGTCCTCTCTATTTTCTCCTTCGTGTTCACGGAAACGAAGAAGAAACAAGATACACATATATATGTATTATGGAGAAAGAGGAAGAGAGAGAGAGAAAATAAAAATTTGCGGAGAGATTTTGTTCGATCGAGATGAAAGAAAAATTTGTAGAAACATTGGAAGAAATGTCTATGGAAATAATAATAACAATAATAACAATAATAATAATAAAAAAGAGAGAAAAAAAGAGACAAGAGTCATCTTTACGTTTTCACGTGGTTTCTAGTTCTCGACGTAGGAACGAGAGACGCCATTCATATGTCTTTTTCTTTTTCTTCTCTCTCTCTCTCTCTTTCAGTTTCTGTCTATCTTTCTCTATCTCCTTTTTTTCGCTTTTTATGCTCTTTCAACTTCACAACGGCAAGTCGTTTTGTATCGTCTTGAAAAACTGTTGACTTTTACGCGAAGGCCTAGACATGCATGGTCGTTCTTTTGCAAGGGATTTCAGACGGTTGTCGTATCCTTTCTTTCCTTCTTTCATTCTTTCTTTCTTTCTTTCTTTCTTTCTTTCTCTATTCGTCTACTTCGTACTCGCAAAAAATAAAAGGAAAAGAAAATAAAAGGAAAAACTCGAAAAGAGCGAGTAAAAAATATTAAACGGAAGGGTACAACATACAAAAGTCGCGTCGTCTTTTTTATCATCGAGAAAAGCAGGATGTAAACGTAAAGGTTAAAATGAAACGAAACGTATAGGCGAACGAATTAATACGCTAACTCTCTTTTTATCCGTCTGTCTGTCCGTCTATCTGTCCGTCTGCTTCTCTTTTCACTAGTTATGTATACTCTACTTCTTCAAGCTGATTTTTACTTTGGTATATACTTTTTTCTCTTTTCCGAAAATTCATTTCAAGCGAGTAGTCCCTACGTTGAACGAAGTCGAGACGACGAGAATTTTTGCGGATACTTTTTCATCTTCTATTTTCGCGAACGATTCTAGCCCCTTTGACGGTTCGATTTTCGGTGCACCGTCGATCTCACACGTGGCCGTTATTTCTTTCATTTCGATGTCGAATCTTTCGTTTCTAATCAAACGTTCCTTCAATCTCGATTTTCTTCTTCTTTTCTTTTTTTTTATTTCCTCCTTTTTTCTTTTTCTTATTCGATTTCTTCTTCTTTATCTTTATCTTTTACTTATTCATTCATTTTCCGATTACTTAATTATTCTAATGTCGTGAATCATTTTATTTCAGTAATAATACTCTCGTATAAAAGAAAGAGAACAAAAGATTTCTTTTTCTCTCTTACTCTCGCTCTCTCACCCTCTGTTTTTTCCCGAGGGAAGCTAATTTTCAGAAGGCTCTTGTTTTTCCTCATAATACCACCGACGTACCTATTCAAGATAAACATCCTTAATAAGATCTAAGACAAACGTTCAATAATGAGAGAGCCGCCGCCACTGCCGCCGCAACCGCAAGAAACAGTCTCTGTATTTCTTTTGATTCCTCGCGTATGTATTGTTAATATATAATATATATATTTTTTACATACATATTATTTTTAGTGACTTATCGCGAACTATTATAAAACGAACGAACGCGACGATGATAATTCCTATGTTAATATTAACCAAACTGTCAGATTTGTTACTTTCATTATTATTATTTATATAACAAATACATTATACTCAACCTTTTTCGAAAGACATGAAAATATATTCGCTCTTTACGACGACGACGACGGAGACGACGACGGAGACGACGACGACGACAACGTTACTGCTCGAGGAAATTGCGAGCTTGAAAAATGGTTCGATCGATCATCGGCCGCGTACTGAACAACGTTTCAAACCGTTCGTGACAAATGTAGGTAGATAGGTAGATAGGTAGGTAGATAGGTAGATAGATACGTACGAGGATGTACGAAAAAAAAGACATATGAAGACAGAGAGAGAGAGAGAGAGATTGAGAGGGAAAGTAGTTTAAAAGCATTTATGATAAATAAATTTCGAGTCCAAAATTTCGACGAATCTGGATATGGATTACTTTGAAGAAGGACGATTGGTTCGACGATTAGTTTCGTTTCGAAGAATTTCCTTGTTGCTTACCAATATTATACTTTAAGCGTTGATGATAATGCCGGTGTTGGTTGATGGTAATGGCGGTGGCGATAGCGATAGCGATTGCAATGGTAGTAGTAGATTATACAAGCAAAGGATATCGTAAATCCGTGCAACGCCAGAAAAGCTAGGAGAATTAATATTCTCGGGAATGCCGACGGCGTCGTCGCCGTCGTCGTCGTCGTCGTCGTCGTCGTCGTCGTCGTCGTCGTCGTCGTCGTCGTCGTCGTCGTCGTCGTCATCGTCGTCGTCGTCGTCGTCGTCGTCGTATCGGCATCGTGTACGGTTTATATCCATCCGTGAAACTCTCTAGCTTTGCCGCCTTGTCAACGTGCCTCGCAAGTATTTCAATTTGCAATCGCATTCTACGCTCTCTCGAGTCCCCTATCCTCCACTTTCGTAACCCCCTTTCAACCACTCTTCCCTTCCTCCCTCCCACCCTTCCTTCTTCACTACCACGCGCATCCGACTGCGTCCGCGTCCGCGCCCTTGGAAATTTAAGCGGGATGAAGCGATTCGCGGGAATACATTTGCATTGCTTAGCCACATCGAATATCGCGATATTTAGTCGTCTTTGTTACATTGTTGTATACATATACATATACATATATATGTATGTATGTATGTATGATGTGTGTATACGTATATGTAAAGAGAAAGAGAGAGCGAGAAAGAAAGGAATATCTCATACGAATGATGAAAAGCAACGTTATCCTAAACACATTGAATTGCATCGCATTGCATTGCATTGCATCGCATTGCATCGCACAGCACTCATACGCATTATGCTCGCATCACGGAAAGATATCTCGTACGATTCGATACATTACTCGCGAATATTCTCTCTCTTTCTCTTTCTCTGTCTCTCAGTTTAACCCCTAAACAAATAGCTATCGAAACTATCGATCACTATTTCAACATTTCCCTCGTTTCAAACTGTCAAAGCTCTTGCCAATGGATCGAATAGAAATTCTAGATACGCTCGTAGGTGATCGCGTGCAACGCGATGAAATGCCTAAGGGGAAGAGAAAGAGAACATTCTCTGCTTTAAAAGTTTTTTTTTATCGTACTAGTCCGTAATTATCGTCCCGGTGCAACGTTACTATCTGATTTTCTAAGTACGTTTTAATAATGCCATGGTTAACTCACTAATTCCTTTGAGATCGTGTTCACTCGTGATAGAGTTCTCTCTCTCTCTCTCTCTCTCTTTCTTTCTCTCTCTCTCTCTCTCTCTCTCTCGTTCTCTCTCGGTCTCTCTTCATTTCTCTGTGCATTTTCGTAAAGGAGAAAAGAAAGATACAGACACCGTCGTGCTGACGGTTAAAACCTTCGCCAGGAAGAAAGCAATAATCGTTATGCAAAGCTGTAGTCTGGCTGAGATAACCGTGGTAGGGCCACTTAAAACGAAGCTCTCACTAACCTCTGGGCAAAACGATTTCCCCGGTGTGTCCAACGTTTTATAATAGACGAAAAGAAAGTGGAAGCTTGGTTAGACCGAAGAAGAGAAAGAAAAAGAAGAAGAAGAAGAGAAAAAGGAGAACAACTTGCGCGAAAACGCGGTTGCGATAAGAGTGGGAAGGAACGTGGTATCCCAGAGCTTAGTTATTTCTCGATCTTACTAACCCGTACTAGGTACGGGTAAAAGAGAGCAGATGTTTTAAGGTGCCGTATCAAGAATATGTCCGTATTCGCGAGAACGGCTACGAAGAAAAATTTCTTTAATTAAAGGAGGATTATTTTTAATACGTTTCAACACGAACTACCTGATTGGACGACGATCACCGATCTGATCGATATCGTCGATTTATTTTCACGTTGCGATAAGATTAATTGAACAACGGCGAGAAAGTCGATTATTCAAAAATATGATCAATTTAATCGAACGACTTATAGTTTATCAACACGTTGATCTCGGTATAGATATATGATGCGGAATTTATAAGCGAATCGTCTATAAACTGTCTGCTGATGTTTACGAAAAGAAAGTGCACGAGAGTACACAGGTGTATATATGTGTGTGTCTGTGTGTATGTGTACGAGTATATGATATCTAAATCGATTCGAGATAGATATAATTCGGAATGTGGAAAAATAAATCCGTTCTTCCCCTTTTTACATACCATTCGGCAGATATTTCCCGGTCCTGGATAAATGCAATCTCAGAATACTCAAGTGCGCAATAACACTTTTATTATGATTCGAGTATTTCCATTCGGATTCGCTAGGCGGTACCCCGTTTCTTCTCGGTTATTGCATACAGCAATAGATAGATGCAAAATTTCTCGAGATCGATTTATAACGTCGTCTAGGTACTCGTAAGTTCGATAGCGGTGACTTTCTGTTCCCTTTACGATCTTTTCGAAAGAAAAATCAAAGAAAAACATTGGAAAATTTTGATCGAACGTTACTCTCTCTCTCTCTCTCTCTTTTTCTCTCTCTTTCTCTCTCTTTTTCTATCTTTATGCGTGTAATACGTCCGATGCTGTTTAGTATCACACACTGGCCGATATTTCTTGGAGCTGTCGTTTATGGATGATGTTTTTTAACGCGTACCTTGTGTCCCTGGCAGACCCTCATCTATCATTATAGCATCGAATGGCAGAGCTTTGCCCAGCCAACCAGCTAGCCGTGCTTCGGCTCGATCGAGTTGCAAAGAATTTCGGTATGCAACCTCTTCTCTTTTCGTTATCGAGAAATACGAATCTCAAGGGATAGTAGTATAGTTTTGAATTCTCACGTGGTGTATGTTATACCTTTCGGTCGGATGGACGAACGAAATGAAAGAAAGGAAAAGAAAGGAAAAAAAAATAAAATAAAATAAATGGATATTCTACAAGTCGAAAAATCTCAAGACTATTTTACATGGGATTCCTATCGCACGAAGATTATTTTAAATCCGTTTAAAAGAAACTACATCCTCTTCTCGGATTACCAACACGTTTCGCGAAAGAAGAAAGCTCGGTGGATGTCGGCCAAGTACTTACTTCCGACATTAAAGTCCTTTACTAAACGCGTATCTTCGACTTTAACGATAGAAACATTTTATCCTTTCCGTTGGTCGCAAGCTCGAGTCCCCTCTTCTTCTTATTCCTCGTTTTTTTTCTCTTGTTCTCTCCTCCCTCCCCCTCTTTCTCTCTTTCTCTCTTTCCACTATTATATTCAATACTAAGAACGAAAGGGAACACAGTCAAAGCTCGAATTTAATAACCCTCTAGATAATTATTTCCAAGTTTCTAAAGCAAACGATTTCAACATTAGCAGATTTTCAGGAAGGTCGTTCTTAGAGCATAAGTCGTTTTCCCATTAATAAAGCCGATTAAAGTTCTTGTACATTTGCTACATTTATGTGAATTTCATGAGTAGTACGACGCCTTATTGGCAATAAGAAGCTCGCATGGGGTCGAGAGAAGGGATACTCAAAAACATTTAAAGATATCTTTTATGGGTGACCTTTCCCAACTAATATTAACCCTCTAACGCAGTTTATGTTAACCTACATATACATATATATATACATACATACATATATATGTACGTACGTACATATGCATGCATGCATGCGTGCATACTAAGTTGGGCACAGGTGCATGTTGATGATGCTACTACACGTTCAAGCTACGTACATATATAGATTTGTGTTCTGGCGAAAATGTTCGGGGAAAATCCTACGTGTGTTACATTGCCGAGCTATATAGAAAGCATCGTGCGAGTAGAGAACACCCACTCGGTAGAAAGGCAAAGGAAGGTACAGACACCGCTTGATGGGAAGGGGGAGGGAAAAGGGGCCGCCTGTGGGTACTTAAAAGCCTACCTGGCACTCCGCTAATGTTCTCATTACGTTTTACCCGTGTGCTTCCGTTTTGGATTTAATGCATGCAACGGTACCACTACCATCGCCATCACCACCACCACCAATACCACCACTACTACCATCACCATCATCCTCACCATCACCATCGCCATCAACATCAACACCGCTAGCAGCATCTCTATCGTTATTACCGAAAGCAGCGTACTAACAAGTAAATAGTTAGCACTGACTACTTCGAAAGACACGAGTGTCCTATTAAAAGATAATAGGGGATGATAAAAATTATTGAAGAAATGAAACTCAAAAGCTCTGATCTCGATGATACTCTCTTTCATACTCATCATGATGATCCTTTGACTGTTTTGGATAAGCGAGAAAACTCAAGGAAAGAGATTATCTTTCTCATTTATCAGCAAATTGTCGTGAGAGAAAAAGAGAGAGAGAAGTAACAGACCAAGGATGAAAGAAATTTTTTATTGGTATTATCGTTTCGTTTCTTTCTCTTCCGCTACTATTACTATTATTACTACTACTACTACTACTACTACTATTACTACTACTACTGGTACTACTACTGCTACTATTGTTATTATTATTATTACTACTACTACTATTTTCCTTCACTTTAAGTGTATCAAAGAGAAAGGAGAACTGCTCTTTTTCTCTTCTTTCTCCCTCTCTTTCTCTCTCTCTTTCTTTTTCTCTCTCTCTCTCTCTCTTTCTCTGCCTCCCTCCCTCCCTCTCTACCTCTTTCTTTCTGTGATACATCTTCTTCTTCTTCTTTTTATATGCCAACGAGAAAGGTTTTACAAAAGGAATATTAAATTTGTAAAAAAAAAACTCCCCGTCGAAGTTACGAGCTACGAAATGAATTTTTTCTCGCTGTGTTACTTTGTAGTATTTTCTCTTATACAAACTTCGCTCTCTCTTTCTCTCTCTCTCCCCCCCTCTCTCTCTCTCCCTCTCTCTCTTACTCTCTCTTTCTCTTACTATATACTATATACATATAGATTCTGATTGTCCTTTCGTTAAATTAAAAGTAAACTCGACTTTTTGGAGACAACGAGTACCATACAGGTATTCGATATAGAACACGTATAAACGCGAAAAGAAAAATTCATTTCTTTTTATCGGAAAAAGAATAGAAAATTTGTCGGTATAATTAAAATCTTTTGTATAGTATCTTTACAACGAGATGCCCTTTTTTTCCCCTTTTGTTTGTATGTTTATTTTTTGTAACAAAATTCGATCATTTTATTGGATCGAATATCGTCTATTCATATATGTTACATATAGAAACAAAAAACGTTTGACATTTTTCGGACAAAAAATTTGATTATTTCTCGAAAGTTGCTCGAAATATATCGAAAGGGAAGAATCGATCATAAAGTTAGTCATAGGTCAAGACCCGAAGGTTCTAATATCACCATGAAATCGTTGGTATATTGGCCGAGAAACGTAGAGAAGAGAGCAAACGATAGCATGAACGCCGTGCCGATGGTCCGGAGAAGTGGTCAGTAGGATTTATGTATGAGACGTTGCCGGGGCTTAGGGAGATAAATTAGTCGAGTTGGCAATAAAAAGTCGACTCGCGGATAGCCAGGATTACACGGATGTACTGCCACCAAATCGATGCTTCTGCTTCTACTGCTTCTGCTTCTGCTTCTGCTTCTGCTTCTACTGCTGCTTTCTGCCGTCTACTTCTTTATAGTATATCTTCTACATTTTTCTTTATTTTTCTTTTCCATTTCTTTTCTCTCTTCCTTTATCTTCTTTTTTTTCTTCTTCTTTTTCTTCTTCTTTTTCTTCTTCTTTTTCTCTCTGTTTTTTGAATCATCTCAAATAATTTTTTTCGTTACACACAGATGCACGCGCCTTGTCATAGTGCTTAGATTAATTTAATTAAATCAGATTGGAATTTTGAGACGTTTTTTTTTATTGAATCGGTTTCATTTTTTTGTCTATCCATTTTTTTTATTGGTTTTTTTTTTTTTACATTAATAACTTTTGAATATCGTAATCTTAAAACTATTATTTCGTAGAATGATATGAAAAATTCTTGAGTTGGCCGAACAATTGTTGTTCTTCATTTTTTTTCTTTTTCCATCTATCGTTCTTTCCTTTCTTCGTTTCATCTACAGATCTATCTAGAATATCTATCGTCGATGTTAATCAACGTTCCTTAAACTGTATAAACTTTCTATCGGAGAAGGATGGTTGAAAGAGGGCTTTGAATTTTTGCAAAAAATTTTTCAAAGAAACTAGAGATTTCTAAGCATGGAGATGATCACCTCCGGGCACGATTTAATTTTACGTTGAGAATATCTCCTTCTTCTCTTCCATCTTCTCTCCGGCGTCATCTAGGTTGGATGGTTGAGAGAAAAAAACGTGAAGGAGATAAAAAAAAAAGAGTGGTACAGAGACAGAGAAAGAGAGAGAGAGAGAGAGGTCTTTTTTTTTCTTACCCTCCTAATGACGTCACGCACACACGACACCTCACTTTTTCACGTTACTTCGTAAATTGTTAAAAACGAGGACTCGACTTTATCTTTGAATATACCATCGGAATCAATGACGTATGAATAATTTCGATAAATCGTTCGATATTGATTTTCCTAGCTTCCCATGAAAGCTTCGAGAAAAAGGAGAGAGAGAGAGAGAGAGAGAGAGAGAGAGAGAGAGAGAGAGAGAGAGAGAGAGAGAGATACATGTAGATATATGTATATACGTAAAATGGAAACTCGCGAATCGTCGAAATGATAAAAATAGGCCATGGATTTATCCGACTGTACTTTGAAAAGTAATAACGAACCTGTTTGCGGTTTTACTATCGATAGGAAAGTTCTAAAACATTTCAGGATCGTTTAAAAGCACTTATTAGTTGAGTTTCGAACAATGATCTAAAGTATTTTAATTAACAATTATTATGTTATGTAAATCGAAATTTGATTGAAAAAAAAAGAAGGAAAGGAAGAAATAAGAAAAGCATGAAATGGAAGGAGATTAATTCATATTTTGAAAAAATGGAACAAAAGATATGACGATGATTATGTATAGATTTAAAAAAGAAAAAGAAAAAAGAAAAGAGGAAAGAAAAAGAAAACGTAGGAAAAGCGATTGTTTCGTATTGTGAAAAAGAAAAGAAAATAGAAGAAAGAAAAATGACAATGATTATTCGTGAAGGAAGGAAAATTTTTAGAATAATTATGACTCCCCCTAATTTGGATCGTAATTTAGGTCGCGCAGAGACATCAAAACCGAGTTCTCTCTCTTGTCCATTTTCATGCTCGGCACGTTAAATTACGGTTACGTTTAATTAGAAAGAAAGAAAAGAACAGCTGTGACATCTCCGAAGAGTTCTGTCGTAGCTGCTGCTGTTCATTCTCTTTCTCTCTTTCTCTATCAGTCGTATTTTTCACACTCTTTTCTCTCTCCTACAAGGAGCAAGAGCTTTCAACTGAATTTTTGCGTTTATTAACGTTTTATCCTTAGTATCCTTTCAAAGAAAACCGCAGCCAGCCGGATATAATTTTGCGGTTACCGTTTGTGCACCCATTTTCGTGAATATTCAGCCATTTTCGTTTTCTTTCTCTTTCTCTCTCTCTCTCTCTCTCTCTCTCATTCTCTGTATTTTTCTTTTTATTTAAACTTTGATCGGAGACCTAAATCTTTATTTTTTTAATACGAGTTAATAGCCAGTATTTAATTTACGTAAGTCTGGAAAAATTCATTTGGAAAATTGTTTGTTTATACATAGAAAATAAATATCAAATGTCGAAAACCCTTCGTATTAATTCGATCGTAGGCTTAGGTCAAAGTATTATTGAGTCATTTTGTGGGGCATTAGATGTCAGTAGCAACTATTGAAAATCGAACCCAGACGCATTGTGAGGAAGATTCAATGCCGCCTTCGTATATCCAATTATCGGCTTCCTTGTAACATCGTATTCTATGAATTATGCATTGTATCCACGCTTGATTCGGGACAATTTTCACGGAAGCTTTATTCCAAGCGAGATTCAATTTAGCGTATAATAGTTCTGATGGAGTCTTATATTTATTTGTTAATTTTGTTTTGTTTAAATTTGTTGTCTCCTCCTCTCTCTCTCTCTCTCTTTTCTCTCATAAAAAATTAAGTCTTTTTATTTTTTGCCCTTCTTAATTATTTCAAATTAAATAATAATAGCAATTAGTAATAATCTTATATAGAATTACGAAACGTTCGAAAGAAATTATAATTTAAATATCAAAGCTAGAGAAAATCAAATAGAACGAATATACATATGCAGATGCCTGCGTATATGCCTGCATATAGATATTCAATAGACATGATCTGAACTAGTAATATCGATTGATATTACATTCGTGTGAAATAGCGATATACACTAGAGAGTAACGAATACACCTACATATACAGAGAGACACAGACCTGCATAGATACATTTTGTAAATAATTAGGGTTAATTAGAGAATATTCAGCAAATAGATATAAGATATATCCTATCATTGTCAATTGGCTATAAACTAATAGCGAAACCGAAGAAAGAAATACGACGATTGGAAATGTAAAGAAAAGCTTTCTCTCTCTCTCTCTCTCTGTCTTGAAATAGGCTAATCTAATTGCCGTAGCTCGCTAATCTTTTTCAAGAATTAGAGTAAGTTTTCTTTCAATGCAATAAACTTTCGCGTAAAGTAGAATCGAATTTTCCAAAAGAAAGTTTGGAAAATCTCTTTCTCGAATAAGATATATATATATATATATATATATATATATATATATATATATAGAGAGAGAGAGAGAGAGAGAGAGAGTAAATTTTCCTTAGCCTCGAGTAACCATTTATTAAAGTTAAAATTGAATCTTAAATAAGTAGACACTTAATTTGCGTCTTTAACGATTGGACAAACAAATTACATTAGTCGTACGTACCTGCATACCTACGTGCTTTACCGGCATACCGATTGATGCATTGAATTTGCGAAGATCAAACGGGCATTGCGCTTTGATTGTATGCAAGTCAGTACATATTTGCGTGACATCAATACGAAATCGATCGCTAATCCCTGACTTCGATTAGATCTTTTAGAAATTTGTAGGATTAAGTTTGTCTGTGTGCGAGTGCACGTCGTTTCGAACGCGTTTAGAACTATTCGTATAACGATTACGGCATTAGAAATTAATTGATAACGTTACATCGATGAAATTAATTAATTATTAATTTTTCTGTCTCCTTCTCTCTCTCTCTCTCTCTCTCTCTCTCTCTCTCTCTCTCTCGGTTGTTCTCTCTCGCTCTTATTATCGACTTATCAAGATGATATTTTCTCATAATCATTATCATCGCGCAATTATTTCACAATTGCGCTAGATATCCATCGATGCGTACTAACTATGCCAAAGTAGATATTATGTAATAGCAGAGGTGCATTGGCCATTAATATTTCGTGCTTGTCATCGAAATTCAATTTCCATGGAACTGCGTTACTCGACGCGCATGAGGAACTCTAATTCAGTGTCTGCGGTCGTGTCAATCAACTCCACGCCGGCCAACTAGCTAGAAATAATTAATGTCCGGCAAATTTCGAGAATAAACAGGATTCGCTTTACGAGAAATTGAATAAAAAAATATCTGCCGCGATATCGTATTGCTGAATGTTTCGATTAGAAAAAAAAGAAAGAAAAAGGGATGAAATAGAAAGGGATGATCTTCTACATTTTTTTTTCTCTTCTCTTCTTTTCTTTTTTTCTTCCTTTTTTCTTACAATTATTTTTTTTTTCTTTTTTTTTTTTTTTACAAAAAATAAAATACAGCGAGATCGTTGTGAGAGATCGTCGAATTATTAATTATAAGAATTATGGGAATTCTCTCCTTCTTTTTTTTTTTTAGTTAAATCGTTGTGTATATGTATACGAATTATTAATGAAAGTATAATCAACGATCGTATATGTAACGTGTAATTTAAACATTCGAGTTTAATAAGATAGTGGGAAAATCAATCTCACATATTCCCTTTAATTCATTATCGATTCTCTATGATCAATATATATGTCTATCACTCACATAGGTTATACGTATACGTTCTGTTGTGTCTTGCGATCGATTCCAAGCTATAGAAAATCTATGCGATTTGAAATCAACGATAGGATCGTCGAATAAACGTTAATCCTTTAATACCTATTTCGAATTATACGCGAAATCCGTGCAATTAACCGAGTCGCATCGTTTCTCGTTATCACGAACTGGAAAAATAAGCCTTTTACCATTGGAAAAGATAAAATTTTCATATATATAAAATAAAAAAAATATATATATGAAAATAATTTATTCTGTCACATATCGAACGTAAATTTATTTTAAATGCGTTAAATTCGATTGTGTAAACAAAAAAAAGTTGATCGATTGAACGTAATAATGTATTTTTTTATTTGATTCAAATTAAATGAAAAATTATATATAAATTTGAAAATTTTCGATTAAAATATACTCTTGTCGTAGTAAATCATCATTCTAAAATGAAAATAAGTGTAGGTATATAGCTTATGGTAGACAAAGAAAAATACACAGGCAATCAACCCTTGGCCCCAAATTGGAAGTAGCAAGATAAATGAAGGCGTTAGGGAAGATGCTAATTGCCATTCCGCGAGCGTCTCTAGAAGCTAAGGGGATAACTGCAACTCGGTTAGCATAACGAGACGAGTCGACAAATCCATTTTTACGACAAACTTGTTCGCCACGCGAGATGAATCTTGATACCGGTTGCTTTATCGTATGACTTATCGATCAAAACGATTGTCTAAATATATACGTATGTAAGTACATATATATATATATATATGTATATTTATATATGCATTACTAATAAATTAATTTTTATACTCGCAGATATTAATAAAACGTTTAAAATCTAATCAATTCATTTTTAAATCAACGTTTACTTCCGCGTAATCGATTAAAATAATATTTAAATATGATTATTCGTAAGAAGTTGGAAGAAATTAATTAATATTTAAATCAACCCACACTCGTTAAAAATTAATAGAAGTGACATACATACGTACGCGTATATAAATTGATAATGTAAAAATAAAAAGGCAGTGAAAAATATGTTGATAAAAAAAGAAAAAGGGGATATGTCGAAAGACATTCATAATTTAGAAAATTTTTTATAATTTGTCCAAACAAAAAATAACTTTTTTTCTTTTTATTTTTCGTCTTTTTTTTTTTTTGCGACAGACCCTCTGCAGAGCAACCAACAGCTGCGTCTGGGTCCGCGCGTACGCGCCTTGAAATTGAACGACATGCAAAAACAGATTTACATCGGGATTACCTGCGATCCGATCGGTAAAGGAGCTCCGTGTCAATCAAAGTAATGGATAAGTATTCAGACGACGTGAATCCGTATTGATTGAATGCACGCTCGTACGTTTGATCATGGTAATAACAAGCGCGATGAGAGTTGAAAGGGATCATGACTGAAGCGCGTCAATTAACGTTCTTAAGAATACCAGAAATGTAATCTTCGCCTCTACGATAATAAATTTAATTATTTTAAAGCATATAAAAATAGAAAAAAAATCATGCCAATTTATATCTTTCCTTTCTTCTTTTATAATAAAATCAATATAAATAATTTAAATAAAATTTGTATTAATACTGAATGAAAATAACCAGAAATATATGACGTCCATTGAATTATAAATAATACATATATATTTTTTTAAATATAAAAAATATATTAATAATGAGATAGTGTAAATATATAATAATAATAATAATAATAATAATAGAATTGATAAGATGAAACTTTATCGATTAGCGCCTGCGAGATGCAACAAAAGTGAGTTACAACTCTGTAATTCTGGTTATCTATACACAGGAGGATACGTGAGAGAAAGTACTAATACTTTTATACATACGTTATCACGAAAATATTCACGTTTTGTCTAAGAATAAACTCAACTAACAAGCGAGACAGAGAGAGAGGGAGGGAGAGAGAGAGAAAGTTCGACTACATTGATAACACGATTACACGTACGTGAGAGCACACAAGTCTTAGGGCACAACTCGATTAGCAGAATCCATAGTAGCGTTCCTTCGACCGCGATAGAGAAATAAACGATCGAGTAGTAATAATAGTATGAGAACATTCGTTTGACCGCAATCAGAAGAAGTTTGTTCCATGGAAATTGCCACGAGCTCATCCCAACGAAGAATTATATAATCGATTATATCGTGATAATAAAACATTTTAATCGATCTGTTCTGTTCGTCTGTGCAAGAAGAAAAGAAAAAAAGAAAGAGATGGGAAGAGTAAAAAGGGAGAAAAAAATGGAAAGGAATATGTGAAAGAATAAAAAGAAGAATAAGAAAAGATAGAACATATAAATCGATCTTCGATATGATTTTTCTTTTTTTTTTTCTTTTTGTTTTTATATATATATATATGTATCCATAACGAGAAGATACATATCGATAGTATCGATATTAAACACAGATTGGCATAGGAATGAGAGATGCGAAAGACTAGGCTCGTTATCTTAAGCATAATAAATTTTCCTATTGGACTTTCGATTTTCTGTCACGTAGCACGTCCTCACGTGAGATAAGAAAGACACTACCTCTTCTCAGAGGTCGTAGTTTTGGTCTTACACGTCGGTCACGTAGTACATTACTGTATATGTAAAGAGGCTGCAACGTAACGTCGATAGAAACTACCTGCATTCTCTCTCTCTCTCTCTCTCTCTTTTTCTCTTGTTCTCTTGCTCTATCTACGTTAGTCATAACGCACAGAGATTACATATGCAACCAATCGCGACCGTGTCGTTCTCATCTGGCCTAAACATGTCTCTCGTTCAACAATATCTCGATATCTATGTTATGTTATGCTTCAAGTTCTTTCTTTCTCTCTCTCTGTATCTTTTTTTCGCTCTCTATCTATCTTTCTATCTGTCTTTCCATCTCTCTCTCTCTTTCTCTCTTTTTCTTTTTCTCTTTTGGTTATCTCCTCGTGTGTATCTTTGGCCGGCTTCTCCGGTTTACCTTCATATCGTGATAACACTTTCGTGTCCCGTCGAACGCAAACACGCGAGCCTCCTTTACCATATGGATATATATATATATACATATATATATATATAATATATGTGTATGTATATGTATGTATGCATAGCTGGGACGTTGAAACAACCTGGACACGTATGTTGAGCTTCACACTCGCATTGTCAGATTCCTCTGGTTCTTAGATAATTTTCATATTTTCTAGGAAAATTTTCTTCTCAGAGAAACGTGAAAATTCGTTTATGACGTTCAAATGAGTACCTTTGTTATTATGAGTTTTCGAGTATAATGACGATTGGATATTAGAAAAGAGAAGTGTGGAAAAGGAAAGTGATTAGAAAAAGTGTGAGAATATTCAGATTGGTTCAGATAAAAAAATGAAAATTCTAATAAGTGAACATCAGACATATTTCATCGTGGATAGAAGAATACTGATGTAAGGCATAGCTTTGTTTGTTATTTCGAGTTTCAAACCTTGGAATAATTCAACCATTTTTCGCGACCCGACGGAAAGTGTAAATTGATGTTATTAATCAGTTAAAAAATGATTTAACATAAATCCGTAAGTCGAGAAAAATTTATGTGATTTTGAACTAAATCTACTTTGAATTGTTCATACGACGATTATTTTTCATGAATAATAATACTCCTTCTAATGCAAAAAGTATTTTGAAAATATCTGCCGCATATTTCATGCATCTGCATCTTCGATTTTCTTTTATCGATGTGAACGAAAGAGTCTTATTAGATAGATATACTAATATCTTCATGCATGTAAAAAATATTCGATGTAAAGTGCGTTGCACTTAAAAAACATTTCAACATATCCGATAAGAAGGAGGTAAAAAAAAAGAAAAAGTGGAAAAGACTGGCAATTATCAGCAAAATACCATATCGCGAAATTTGGTGATTTTTTTGGAATCAAAAAAAAAGAAAAGAAAAGTACAAAAAGATTGACAGTTTTTGAAATGTTTTAAGAACGACAGACGCGGTTATTACTCGGTAGATATAGATTCCAGGAAGATATAGAACGAACAAGAAGAGAGGAAAATGAGAAGGTCGAGAAGGAGGAAGAGGAAAAGGAAGAGGAAGAAAGAAAGAAAGAAAGAAAGAGGAAAGCAAAGACACGTTGATAGATATACGAAAATGAAGAGAGCGAGAGAGACGACGCGTGTATGCTTCTGCACGAGGGAGTGAGTGGGTGAGTGGGTGAGTGCGTACGTTCGTCCGTGCGTACGTATGTGTATGAGTAAATGAGTGAGTGAGTGCGTGCGCGTGTAATCGTCGTAGGTTAGTTAAGTTAGGGGCACACGGAAAGTGGGGTACACGGTAAAGACGATAGAGATAGCGCTATCGGAGGTGTTCGGTCGTTCTCGGCTAAAAGCCGATGTCTCACGAAGCGGACCGAAAGTAAAGCGCGCGGCAGACGGTCTTCGCGCGCCGAGCTCTACGGTCGTGATTCGACTCTGGCGATCGACTTGTTCTCTTTTTATCTCTTAGTGTGCTCCATAACTCTAAATAATAAATAATTCCTCGTCATTATCATTCTCGTTATCATAATATCATTATCATTATTATTATCGCCGTCATTATATATATTTTTTTTTATTATTAATAATAAATATCGTCAGAAGAGAAATATTAAAACGTAATCGTTCGTGCGTCGTAGATATAAGGGAAGAAGATTATATATATATATACATATATATATTATAAACATTATATGTATATATATTATATATATATATGTAATAATAATATCGTCGTTCGCGCCTCGGTTTTGTTACGACGAATTTTGTGTGATCGATCGAACATAAACAAACAAGTTTTTTACGACCTCGTCCTTCACCTCTGATCAACGAAAATTTTCTACGGCTGTTGGAACATAGAAAATATACGTTTGTTGTTAATCTTCACGGACATAAAAGAAAAAGAGAAGGAAGAAGAAGAAGAAGAAGAAGAAGTAACAGTAGTAGAAGAAGAGAAAGAAGAGAAATAAGAAGAAGGAGAGGAAGGAAGAAGAGGAGGAAGAAGAAGAAAAAAAACAGTGAGAGTTTGGTGATGTGCGCGAAATCAACGAAACCAGCAGCATTCACGATGTCGTCGTTCCTCTGGATCTTCGCCCTGCTTTATCCATCGATCATTCAAGGTGCTAACAAACGTTTTCAAATCTTTTATTTTACCTCGTTACTTTATTCTTTCGTTTATTTTATTACTGTTACTATTAACGTTATTACTCATAAATTATTGTTAGTATTATTATTATTATTATTATTACTTCTGTGTTTATTAACGTACATCCAAATATCTGCTTTGTTTTCATTCAGGGAATTTCAATGAAGATATGTTTATTGTGTTAGAGAATTGCGACATCGATCAACAAAAAATTACAAACGTAATTACTAATCGACACATTGTTTTGCGTCCTTTTCAAAGGTTAAATATTATCAAGGACGTGTTAGAATAATTTACTGGGGTGTTTTTTTTTTTCTTTCTTTTCTTATGGAGAAATCGACGGGAAAGATATTTTTATTTTTTCACATGCGTCGCGTGATATTTATACGTAACGTTGAATGTACTTAATTACAATTAGTACCAACGAATCTGACTCCATTGCGCGCCGCACTAGAGCGTTATTTTTCTTTCTTTTTTTTTTTTAATGTTGTTAATAATTAACCGTTTTTCCTTATCAAAGTTATTTGCTTTTTCGTTAATTAACGTTTATCTCAGTCCACTGTCTCGTATAAATTTTTAAAGGTGTTGTTATCGTTAATATGCGACGTAATACACAGGATTTACTTTGTTCTTTTGTGATATCCATTAAAGATTCGTTTCGTTTAAAGTTTCAACAAAATTTTTGAGATTAGTCAAAAATTTCTCTCTCTCTCTCTCTCTCTCTCTCTCTCTTTCTCTCTCTCTTATTCACTTTCTCTCTACAAATTAACAGCGTAAAGTAGATCGTAAAATACGATAGACTTATATTTCATGAAAGCTTCTTTATTATGGCGATTAAGCGGACTTAGCTTTATGGTTGTCCAGAAAAGTCGATAATTTTAAGAAGACGAGTTTCTTTTTTAAGAATTTGATTCCTACTTTTATTTATTTATTTATTATTTTATATATATATATATATATATATATATATATATATATATACATGTGCGTGTGTCGGAACATTTTCGTTTTTATCGAAGAAAGGAAAGGAAAGAAAAGAAGAAAAAAAATAAGATTAGACGACACATAAAAAATTTCGTTTTCTTTTTTACATGAACCTTAGAAAGTTGGTTGCGATTTAGACAATAAAAATGCACGGTACCGTCGTTCGTTCGGTTCGTTCTATTCGCGTGTAAGATAGTACGTATGGAATAAAATGGAAGAAGGTACGAGTTCGATATAACTATAGCATAATCTATGATTATGTTGGAATATCGTCAGAGTAAGTTTACCGCTACGACCACATAATACTATTCCCTCTCTGTATGTAAGATTCTTGAAGTCGTGGCATGATGGAATAAATGATAAAGAAGATGGAGAAAGTCGTTCTCGTTTGCCTGCCTCGCATATATGACATTATCGTAACCATAGCTTCGTTTTGCGTGTGTGTATATATATATATATATATATATATCCAATCCGGAACAAAAATAAGTGGAAAAAAATACTGAAAGTACATATCAACGAAATTGAATCAAACTATTACTGATGTTAGATACTTGATTTATTATTAAATATATATATATATATATATATATATATATATAAGTACGTAGATTATCTATGAAATAATTGATAATTCATATCTGCATTTCTTTTGCGTTAACAAGTCGTCGTCTAACATCAATATCCCACGATATCGAAATATAAAAAGAAAAGTATAAGGAAAAAACGCGATTATAACGAATGTCTCGTAATACTTTGATGAACGAGTTGTCGTATAAATCTTTGATAGATCTCTAATACGAAAAAACGATTTCATTATTGTATTATGAAAATAAGTTCGTCCGGAAAAATAATTTTAAAATAGCTACGTCGAAATAGAATCAGTTGGGGGTGATAAAGAGGGGAGAAGAGAGATAGATAGACAGACAGATAGATAGATAGATAGATAGATAGATAGGTATAAATGTAAAGAAGGAAAAACGTTGGATCGATGAGAATACGTTACTTTAGCCTCACCAAGGAGTTACGGAATCGTTATCGATTTATACGCTTTAGGAGACGTGTTCAACATCATGGAAATGCGAAAGACAGAGATAGATATAGATACAGAAAGAGCAAGAGAGAGAAGGTGTGAGTTTAATGGTGGAAACGTAGATCGATCGATCGAATGAACGAACGAACGAACGAACGAACGAAGACGCTCTCGTTGACGCCGATGACGACGACATTACGTCGCGACGACGACGACGACGACGACGACGACGGCGGCGGCGATGGCGGTGGCGGCGGCTATTAGTCTCGATTTTTTTCTTATTTTTTTTTTTTTTCGAGTCGACCGATCGCTCTCATTTTCTCTTCTCCTCCTCCTCCTGCTCCTCTTTCTCTTCCTCCTACTTCTCTTTCTTCCTCTTTTTTCCCCCTTCTGTATTTTATTGTCAAGGTCACGGTCAATACGTCCAACCGATCGAAACGTCGCTCCTTTCGTTTCTCATTTTTTCTTTGCGATTCTTTCATTTTTGTTTGGGTCAAGAATCTTTTTCTTTAATCTTGTTAGAATATAATAATCTCTATTTTTTTTTCGTTTCTATTCTTTTTCTTCTATATATATATATTTTTTTTCTATTTTTATATTCGATCGATCAATAACACTGCGAGGTTTTATGAAAAAAAAATATTATAGAATAAAAAGAAATAGGATTGCTGAATCGTTTTCTGTCGTTTATTGTTTATTTCGATATTTATTTCGATGTTTATTTCGATATTGTATGTCACTATGCTCGTTTATTTTTATGGAGGTAATATTAAATCTTGATTTTCTCTCTGTCCAATTAGAACGTTAATGACGTATTGAAATTACCAAATACTTGATTGTTTATTTAGATATGATATGCTTCGTAATTCCGTCATTACTTATCGGCTAAACTCGATGCTCGTTACGTACGTATTTTACTCGGGCTATGTATTTCTTTTGGAAATAGGATTTCAAATAGATTAGAAAAAATAATCGATAGAGTATAATCGAATTTTAATTGCGAGCACTCATTCGAAAAGAGTAAGTATTTTTTGAATGAACTTCGACAGTTAACGCGTTTCACTACTCGTATATGTATTAGGGTAGGTATTAGTGTATTGAAAGCATGAAAAGGCTCGTTTAAAAGCTAACCCATAGAATCATCGAGTTTTCGTTCGCTTTGAAATTGGTTTTTTTCTTCTCTTTCTCTCTCTTTTTTCCTTTCTTTTTTCTATCTTTTTTTATCTTCTTTTGAACGTAGACGTTAGTAGATATCGCTTATCTCACTTTTGAAACGTGTCTCTTTCGCGAGTGTATATTGTATGTGAACTCGTTCCGAAATAGATATCCAGATGAAGTATTATGAAATTTTTAGATATATCGAATTTATCTTAGACATAGGTATGTATCTATATGTGTACATATATGTACATGTGCACTAAAGAACCTTTGATAAGCTAATTTATGAGTAGAATCATCGCGACTAGTGACTCACTTAATCAGTCACTCATACTGGGGTCATTTTGAACAGAATTCGAAGGTAATTATATTTTATCTATTATTTGACCGTAAAAATATGAAAACAATGGTACGGTTTTTAAATTATTTCATTCGGTTTTACTTGTTATCAGTTTGCTTCGCTCGTTCGTTTATTCATTTGTTCGTTCGTTCGTTCATTCGTTCGTTCGTTCGTTCGTACATTCGTTACTGTAATAATCACGTTTAACGTTATTTGAAAATAATATTTTATAAATTTCTCATAACTTTTCGTAAAAATTTCATTTTAGTAATATTACGATCGGGAAAAATTTCTTTTACAAAATATCATTAATGCTTTCCTATATTATATGTACCGTATACATGAATGAATAAATATACACATACACATATAGAATTAGAAACGACGAGATATTCATTTTTAAACTGTGGATATCGATTTTTTTCTCGATGCATCAACGCTGAACCTCTACAATAAAATAAACGCTGGATTATTATTTAAAAAACTGTTACATTCATATATGTATTTTTTTGTATTCTTTTTCTTCTTCTAATCATGCGTTCGAGGTTTTTACATTATTATTACATTATTAATAAATCTATCAATTTTATTTATTTCGACCACGTAATACAGGATAGGTCGAAATTTCCTAGTTTCAAATAATTTTTACCATACGAAAGAAGAAATAATTGACTTAATAATCTCAATTAAATAACAAAAAAATAAAAGAAATAATTGATTGTTAAAATTTCATCTATAGGAATTTTTAACCCGATCGTCGCGCATCAAATTAAATAAATCTTTCTTTTCATCCCTTTTTTTCTCGTTTCAAATGGTAATCGTTTTAATACTTTTATTCTTTTCCTTTCCTTTTTTTTAATATTATTTCGTGTTAGGGTGCTCTCATAACTCGGAAAGAGGAATATCGTAAAATAGTAAAGTAGCATTTTTCATCACGATTATATTTACGATCCGAGAATGTCGGTAGCTTCGAGATAACCGTGAAAGCTTTTGTAGGTTTGGGTTAACGACGTGCATAGATGGCATCATCCCCCAACGCGCTCGTAATATATCTTTCTCGATTACGAGATTAAAAGTGTGATATAAATCGCTAGATGGCAAATTCCTTTTTTTTGTTTCTCTCTCTCTCTTTTTCAGCTACCCATCGAAAGAGGTTTGGTCGAAATGTAGTTAGCAACAACGGATATCATCCAAAACGAAATCATTTCGCTTTATGGTTGATAAATTTTCAAACGTAATTCGTACGCTGAAAAAGGTAGAAAGAACATCCATATATTTCGTATATATATACACACACACACACACACATATGTATAATACATATGCGTATGTGTGTATGTATATATATATATATATATGTATGTATTTATATTTTATCGTATCATCGTCGTCGTCTTCATCGTAGTCGTCGTTGTTATTGTTATTGTTGTTGTTCTCATGATGGCAGTGGTGGGGATGATATATATAATACATACGTACATACATCGTTGGAATTCGATTACCATGCAAAACAGCTTCTCCAGTGTGAATTTTTGTTTTCTTTTTTTTTTTCTTTTATTTTTTTTCGTTCGTTCAAAGAGTCGCAATGGAAAAAGTAGTGAACGAGTTTGTTCTATATTTAAAGTTTCTTTTGACTGTATTCTATGTAAAACAAATATGGCTTGACGTTCATTGATCAAAGTTAACGGGGTAACTATTCGATACCTCGTTTTTATTGATTTTCACACTTTTTCTCTCTCTCTCTCTCTTTCTCTCTCTCTCTCTGTGTCTCTCGTTCTCGTCCTCGTTCTTTTTTCCTTTGTTTTTTTTTTCTCTTTCAATTACATTTCCTGTCTCACGCAATTGGAAATATTACTTGTCTCGTTGAGATATATACTAGAATATATAATAGATAAAAAATCTTGAAACCGTGTCGAATATTAATTAGATAGATTAGTTACATGTACGTATATATATCTGTTAATAGAGTTAGTTAAGAAAGTAATGGCGAAGGAAAGTTTAAGGTCAGAATTATACGAAACAGCAACACCTTTCGTTCTAAGCGGTTGTAACTTAACTCGTGCTCACCTTGGACCATAAAAGAGGTTTCCAGTAAAAATGACGTAATCGGGTTGTGCATTAAACTTCAAGGCCTTGACTTCGCGTGCATATTCATCGTGATTTTTAGATAAAAATTAATGCCTGAAATATAAACTGTGAAAGTATAATTTGGAATATGTGCGACCAAGTATATCGATCAGCATAATAAATATTTTTTCTTCGTTTCTTTTTCATTTTTTTTTTTCCTTTTCTTTATTTTAAAAGTGATAAGATCATTTGGACTCAACGGTTATGATAAAAGGATAAAAAGAGAGAAAGAGTATAATGAAAAATTGTTTAAAGTATATACTTGTAGTTTCGCGTTACGAGCTTTTCGATTTCTTTTATTCGCCTCGATAAGATTATCCTTCATTATCGTTACGCTCTAATGCGATTTCTCATCTATTTTCGAGATATAATTTTACAGTGGATCAGTTTCCGGATTTATCATACTGCTTCGGCTTTAACGATGTATACATATAGTTGGAATATATAAGTATTCATACAGTAGAAATGTGGAAATATACGCGAACATGTGCGCGTGTGTATATATTTGTCAAATAATAATCATTTCGTTTATACAGAACGTACGTAGGGTTTTATGTGTCATGAGTATCGAACGTGTTTTCACAGTATGGAAATGTTTCTCGGTAAATATCGTATGTGTGTTTGTGTGTGTGTGCGCGCGCGTACGTGCATTCGTCGTCAGTCTGTCGTCACGTAGCAATTTTTATGCTCTCATTAGGTTTAGGGTAGGAACGTCATATGTTTTTGTCGAAGAAAACAATTTACCCGGAAAGCCTTGTTCCACATTTGTCTATTCTTATCTAAATTTTGGTAGGTAATTTCGTAACTTTTCAACGTGCGATTAGATGAATATCATATAGATAAAAGAGAAAGAGAGATAAAGAATATACATATATATATATATATATACATATAAGCGTTATAAGGAACGTGCGTGCTGAGTAGAATAATTCTCGAAAGAAGAATGTGGGTTACGTCACACGGTGGTTGAGAATATAACGGAGCAGTGGCCTAATTACAATCTCTATTCCTCGATGCAACTAGAAAGGCAAGCGTGCGTAATGCATACGTATAAGTTAGTTTGTGGTAGACGATTGCAACATACCGAGTTATGACGGTGATAGTAGTAGTAGGCCGTGCGAACCATTCGTATTAGTCGAATATCATGTATATATGTATGTATGTACGTATATATGTATATATATATGTATCTCTTAGTTAATTAAATTTATGTATATAATATATAAATTATAGGACAAGAGCAAAATTCCCTTAGGGTTGCGTTCTCTACGTAGTTAACGTAATTTACGCTCGATGTAAAAAAGTGTTCTCTTTTTTTTGGATTCATTCTCTCTCTCTCTCTCTCTCTCTCTCTCTCTTTCTCTTTCTCTTTCTCTTTGCGAAGGTTCAACAGGAGGAAAAGGTAGCAGGATTAAAGTGGAAAACTTTGAAAAAGCGAACTTTAATAATCTCGAAGCTGGGGGCCGTTCTTAACGCGTCAAGATTTAATTACTCCTTCGTTCTATTTTTTCTCTCTCTTTTTTTTTCCCTTCATTTTTTATTTTTCTATTTCTTATTTTTTTACTTTTATCATTCATTTTTTATATGTTTTCTCTCTCAAGCTTCTTTTTTTTTCCTCCTTTTTTCCTTCCTCTTCCTTTTCCCCTTTATCCCGTGAGATCAGAGTGAATATCTCGATATAAACAAAAAAGTTTACGTTTATTATACAATTTTATTAACACGTTGGAGCCTCGTTACTCTCCACTTGTTCTATTGTATTATAGGTTAATGATGATGTTCAGTTAATGTACCGAAGTTTTTCGTAACAATAGCGACTAAATAGAATGTACTACATAATATTTATGTATTACTTTGTATAAAGTAGTTACACTTTAACAGACTACTTCGTGATTCAAATGGTACGCACTCTCTCTCTCTCTCTCTCTCTCTCTCTCTCTCTCTCTCTCTCTCTTTAATCTGTGTCATTCGTAAACGACTATTCCCCAGCATTCTTATCTCTTTATTACGTTACGATAACTCGAGGCGGTAGAGCGTTTAGCGCAAAAATCACGTTCCCACAGCTCACAGGTCCTCGAGGAAGAAGATATCGGTGTAATAGCGGGCAACAATGGTCCGTTCGTTCGTTCGTTCGTTCCTTCGTTCGAAATTTCCTCTTTCTTTTTTTCTCTTTTTCTTCTTCTTCTTCTTCTTTTTGGCTCCTAGCTAATCCCTTCGACTTACGTAAGATCGTTTAACGGCTTTTCCCCTTAAACGTGTCGGACTCTAACATTTTCAGCTGCTCACTCCATATATTCGTCTTACATATTCTATGTAACCTTGCGAGTCTACGTGTACGAGTGTGTATATGTGTTTGTGTGTGTGTGTGTGTGGTGGGAAGTCGATCCTTCTTCCCCCTATACTTCCTTACAATTCTCGTATGAGTTTCACAAAGGAATTGGAGAATCTTCGAATCGAAGGTGAGTCGTTAAGAGAACCCATGGCATAAGAGGACCCATCTATCTATTTATCGATATATCTATCCAGCTATCTTTCTCTATTCTCGAAGGTGAAACGCGTTACGTGACAGGTGTGTCCCACATTCACATTCACATTCACAGGTTCTTAACAGGTTCTTCTTCTTTTCCTTCTTCTACTACATTACTACTACTACTACTACTACTACTACTACTACTACTACTACTACTACTACTACTACTACTACTACTACTACTACTACTACTACTACTACTACTACTACTTCTTGTTCTCCTCTTTCTTCTTTATATTCTCTTCGAAACAGGTTTAGGTTCTTCCAAATTTTTCAAATTACTTTTTATGCTTAAATTTCATAGCTTGGTAATTATTGTAATTATTATATTTTTTTCCCTTCGTTGCTTAGAAAAAAAAAAGGAAAAAAAAAAGAAAAATTCGTAAGATTGCAACATATTTACCAGAGCTCATTCAGTTAAACAACGTATACTCTGGACAATGGTAATGGTCGATAGTGCCGTAATAAAGACGTTTATCGTTACCCGTTTAATCGATCTCTATATTATGCGAGAGATAGAGTGAGAGAGAGAGAGAGAGAGAGAGAGAGGGAGAGAAAGAGCCACTTCTATCTATGTAAATACGTATGCAGGATATACATACATATATATATATATATATATATATATATATATATATATATATATATATATAGACAATATGTATACGTGTGTCTCCACGCGATATCGCCTGTTTATGTATGCTGAATCTCTATCTGGCGTGAATCGAGCCTCTACTCCTCCCCCCATTCACCCAGCCATCCCAACTCTCCCGACAAAAGTACGTATCGCTCATCGTGGTGCGGCCATTCGGCCATAATTAATAGAATTCGAGGGCTAGTAGAGCTAATAACGCATTAACGCTGCGGTCGATGCTTCTGTATGAATAACACTCGACGAGACTTACTTCGTAATACGAATGGATATCATTATTGTAACATATTTATTTGTAGACTTTCAATTCGTTCCTTTTTTCTTCTTTTCTTTTTTCAGTTAATTAATTAATTAATTAATTAATTAAATTAATTCTTTCGAATGAATCTTGCTTTGCAACACTTTGACTTTCACTTTATTTATGTATATGAATAGTTCCATTATTCCATCTGTTTGCAAATATATTCTGTCATATATTTATTATTATATTAATTTCTTAACAGCGAATTAATAATTCAATGATATTCGATCTATCCATGGTAATGCATCTTTTAAACATAATAACACGGTTATGGTGATCAAGCCGTTAATCGGAAATGTTGGTCAATGTATTCGTAAATTCGTGTGTGCGTTTTTAAACGAATCAACGAAGCGAATCGACGATAGAGGATATCGACCTGTGGCTAAAGAAGAAGGAGTACATGGTCATGGAAAGGGAGTTAGTTCGTTAGGATTCGAACGAATGGTTTCTCGCTATTATAACTCGTAGCTTTCTCTGTTGTTGTTGACTGACCAATCGCGTGGTTAGGTAACACACCTATAACGTGGCCTATAGCCTTCCCTTCTCAATCGTTTTTAATGTGAGCGATCAAAAATCATGATTGCTTTTTTCGCTTCTATTTTTTTTCTATTTTAACTATTTTAACTCTTTCTCTTTTTTTTTCAAAAGAATTTTTTTATCTATTAGAGGCCTTCCAACGAAGCGTGAATCATCCGAAAGAATTTTTCTTTCTGAATGAAACGTCGTTTCTCTGTCTTTGTCTCTCTCTCTTTCTTGCTTTCTAATATCATCTCGGACATCGAATTTCGAACGGCAGCTGCGAACAAGGGCAAGAGAGAGATAGAGACAGAGACAGAGACAGAGGGAGTCCTTTCCAGGCGAATTGCCAAGTTTCCCCTTTTGATCCTCGGATTCGCATGATTTACCGTTTTGATTTTGCGAACGCCTCGTACGAATTTACAACACCGAGAACCGAGATCGTCTCGGTGATGCGAGTAATCATCGCCGAAAGCGGATAATCCTTCGATGCTATATATTTCCATGGTCTAACTCTCTCTTTCTATCTGTCTATTTCTCTCTCTCTCTCGCTCTCCATCTATCTCTCATACTCATACTCTCTCCGTACACATCCACGTACACACACAAACACGCTTGGTAGGGTAGCTCTCGTTCGTTCGTCCGTATGTTCGTACATCATCGAATTTTAATTGGAATTCAATTTCGCGCCCTAGTTTCGCGGCTTCTAGCTAAAAGCTAGTCATCGGTTTTTCATCGACGTGCCGTGCTCATCGAAATCTACTTAATTGTATGGAATACGTCAGGCTCTACACATATTTTCTTTTTTTAATCTTTTCGTTATTATTCTCTTTATTTTCTTTCTCTTTTTTTTTTATTTATTTATTTACTTACTTATTATTATTTTTTTTTTAATTCAAAAATCTTTTCTCTTCTGTTTTCCATCCCTACGCTTATTTCTCTTTTAATTGTTCTCTTCTTTTATTTTTTACAACACATTCTCTTTTCTTATGGGCCTTGTACTATCTTTCTCTATTTCTCTCAAACTCATGCAAGTCGAGTCACGTAACTTTTAGCAAATTAGTTGTTAGGAGATAAGACAAGTAAGTTTCATTGGATAGCTCGAGCCAGACTTGTTTCTTTCATTGTTATCGTTCTGCTCGGGTACCGTCGATGCTTTCTTAAAAAAACAACGAAGGAAACAGTGACATAATTGAAAATAAACTTTTGCCATATGAACTTGTAACATCGTTGGTTTGTTTATCGAGAAAATAGAACATTTTGAAAAATCGTTTGCCATAATAAATAAATTGCCAGATAGAGAAAGAGAGAGATAAAAAGAGAGGGAGAGAGAGATAGAGAAAGAATTTTCGTTTCGAATACATACATTAGCACGATTACGAGCATTTAATTAATACGATACATACACACACACACACGATATGTGTGTATATATTTATATATATATATATATATATATATATATATATATATATTCGTGAAACTCACCGTACAAACGTTGGAATTGGAAAGTTGTGCTGCTATCGATGGAAATCGAGAGAGTCGTTCTGAATTCGAAATCGACCGGGTTACGGTGTATGTCAATATTGAAAATGTATCGAGCGAGATAAACGTCTCTGTTATGCGATCTGAATTGCAAATGCAATTTGGAACGCGTCTCTCCCTTCTTGCGGAACTCGCGATCGGAAGGTACTGACTTTGCCTTGTCGTTACTCGTCGTTCTATCTATCTATCTATCTATCTGAAATAATTCGTCGTTGTTTTGATAGAGAATTAGATCGGGACAAGACAAAATTAAGATGGACGTAATCGAGTTCGAGTTGATCCATAATCAAATGTAATATAAAAAATATTTATTGATTTATTTATCATTCGTTTTGATTAATAGTAAGGATTTCTTCGTTGTCTCAAATTAGTTCATCGTCAGATATATATCATTAAAGGTCGTATCGCATTTTTGAGAAATATTATGTATTATTTTTATCATTCATTCGATGCGTATATATGTTTTTTAAATGAAAACAATTTCGTGTTAATTTTTTTCTTTTTATTTTGTATTTTCTCTCGCCATTCTTTTTCTCTCGTCTTCTCTTTCTCTTCTTGCTGTACAAAATGAATATTAATGAATCGAATATGCAAATATAAATTTGGGATTAATATAGAGAAATAAGAATTTAAAATGTTGGTAAAAAGTTTGTCCAACCTGTGTTGTACATGCGTCTAAGTATAGGGCGGAAAAAAGAAAGGAAAAAAAGGGAGCAAAAAAAGAAAAAGCGAAAAGAAAAAAAAAGCAAAAAAGGAAAGAAAAGAAAAAAAAGAGAGAGAGAGAAAAAAAGAAAATACGTAAATCGACGCATGGATTTGTGGTAGGGAACGAGAAGGGCCACCAGGGAGAGAATCGACTTGGTTCTCGTATATCACTATCATTTTTTTCCGACATAAAATCGATGTCGACCAACCAGCGTATGGCGGCCGGCGCTATTTCGTAAAATATGTCCCGCATAATTTAGAATACATAGGACAGAACCAACGGTACCTCCCCACCTATCTTTCTTCTTCATTTCTATATAGCTATGCTATAACTGGATAATCAGAAATAGTCCTTTTAGATTTCGATTATCGATCTCATTTATTTTAAACTTATCGACAAATTGAATAATCAACTTGAAAGAAAGATTCTCTCTCTCTCCCTCTTTGTTTTTTCCTCTCTTTTTCTCTCTTTCTCTCGTTCATTTTATCGTATGCATGATCTATCCATTAACATCTAATAAATATCAAGTAAGAAACAAACGAAGCATTGTCGTATTTACTGTAAAGGATGAAAGTCGTGACTAGTTTCTTTCTTTCCGTTCTAATACTTTCAACGACATAAAGAAGAATGAGGAGGAGCAGGAGGAGGAGAAAGAGAAGGTAGAGTAGGGTGGAGGAGGAAATGAGTGTAACGAGAGTACGCAGAGCCACGCTTAAAATTCATCTTCCTCGTAGTAGTCGTTCATTCGGTCCAACTCTACTTCCTTCTCTCTCTCTCTCTCTCTCTCTTGTTCCGCTTTCCTTCTCTTGCCAGATATAATTGCTTTTTCTCTCAGGCGATTGGACGTCCTATTCGACAAAGCGAGAAGAGTGCCCCTTGTCTTTCGAGTCGCTCAAACGTCACTATCGTCGTTTCTGCTTTCTCATTGCCGAGTTCTCTCTTTCTCTCTTTTTCTTTCTATCTCATAGTAACCAGATTTTCTCTCTGTAGGGTCGTTCAATGAGATATAAATTCCGTTCTCTCGAGTAGAAATTATGCTTGTTGTCTTCCTCGTAAATTTCAGTCATTGAATTATAGTTTTTAACTTGAGAAGACAGTAGTAGATAGGACGTAGTTTACCGAATGATAAAATACAATGTTTAAGTGTGTTAACCTTTTCTTTTACTATGAATGTGTACAACTGTTATAGAGAAAAGTGTATTGACCTCTCACGGCGAAGTACCGGCTGCTGGTGCATCAACTTGATTGTACGGATTCTTAATACACGCAACGAACGGCTTACGAAACCCCGTTAGCAATCGTGGAAGCCGCTTTAAGAAGCTTGTTTTTTTTTCTTTTCTCCTTTCTTTCTTTCTTTCTTTCTTTCTTTTCTTATTTTTTTTCTTCGCTTTTCCTTTTTTTTTCTTATTTTATATCTTTATCCATAAATGTAGTAAAAACGAGAAAATTAATTACTCGGAGTTAAATCGATCGAACTATATATGATATACATACAACCTTCCCTCTCTCTTTCTCATTCATGTTTTTCTTATATCATCAAAAGCCACGTCATCTTTATGCACGTCACTTCGATTCCTTTCGACCACTCGCAAATGCAATTATTCACGTCTCATCTTGATTTAAAAGAAGAGAAAAACATTGAAACAAAAAGTTAGAAAAGAACGTTCTTTTTTCAAAAACAAAGTACACACACACACACACACACATATATATATATATAAATTATACGTATCTTTTTCATTAGATCACATTCGCTCATTCAGATATGACTCGGAGCTAACGATGTGATCATACGAAAAAAAAAGAAGTGAGAGTCCTTGAACGTGTGACGAAAGTAGAAGGGAAGAAGAGAGGACTCATCGTTCCCTCGTATATATGTATATAATAAATATATATACGTATACATACATACATACATATATATATATATATATATATATATATATATATATATATATATAAAGGCGGATATACGTTCCACGACTGCAAATTCCGACGTACATATATCCACCATGAGGGACTGCATTCCGTCGCGTAACATTCTCTCACGGAATTCATATAATCATTTTATTATCCGAGTTACGCGGAAAAGCATATTAATTGCGAACAGAAGGAGGACCAAGGGCCCTCTCTTCCTCCTCCTTAGGGAAGGACATTCGAAAAGTACGACGTTTCTCTCTTTTTGGGACAAAGCCAAATCCGTCCCTTGCTCTCTCTCTCTCTCTCTCTCTCTCTCTCTCTCTCTCTCTCTCTCGCTGTCTCTTCTCTGTCTATCTCTTTTCTAAAAGTAGAGGATTCTGTTAAGGTGCCAGCTGGGTTTCCAACGTACAAGCTCGAACGTCGATTCGGGATTCACTTTGCAGGATCTTCGTCTTCAAGAGACGTTAATAAAGTCTTCCCTTTCTTTTTTTTTCTTTTCTTTTCTTTTTTCCTTTTTTCCTTTTCTTTTTTTCTTTCACCCTTTGATAAGGTCGAGAATTTCCATCCTCTATTCTTGGAAAGCACTAAGCAGTCTCTCTCTCTCTCTCTCTCTCTCTCTTTCTCACATTCATTCATTCACTCTCTCGACTTAGGACCATCCATTGCGATCATAGATCTGCAACGTCGGCGTCGGAGACGGTAGCAAGGTCGTAATTACCCTGGCGCTAGTGCACTCCTGGGAACCACTAACGTTACCACATCGATCCAACGTTAGCACATAGATTTCGTAGGATCCGCTTATGTTCGTGAACATAAACACGCAGAAGAGAAAATCCTCTCTCTCTCTCTCTCTCTCTCTCTCTCTCTGTTAACTATTCTATTTAAAGCTAATAGGAAATCTATAACTCGGATTTTAGCCAATTAATGGAAGTATACAATTTTCCGGAAGGGGAAAGATTAGAAATAAGTATTTCTAATTCGATCTTAGATATTCGACATCCTTGCGTTTTGATAAGCACTTAAAGGAAATGAAAAGGATGAAAGAACGTAATGTCTACCTTCGTTCTTAAGAATCGGTTATAAAAGGAATCAAGAGCGTATAGGAGGAGGAATATAGTAATATGCTCGGTTTAATGGTCCTACGATCAAGAAGGAGTAGGAAGAAGGTAACCATCCTAATTTCTAGTTCGTATTCGCCTTTAACACGCTAATGTCGTAGTATATTCGGTAAACGTTAACAACGTATCGTAGTAAAGGAAACGAAGGAATAAGGAACAAAGCGTGTTGTGGTGGTGGCCACTTTTACTCGCGGTCGTTATATGTACTTCCTGGAACGTCAGAGAAGGTACCAGCAAGGAAAGCCGGTCGAAGGGTTCAAGGCTGCCACTGGGTTCAACGTTCCCTCCAAGAAGAAAGATAGAAAGAAAGAGAGAGAGAGAGAGAAAGAGAAAGAAAGAAAGAATAAGAGGGAACGACTCCTCCTCATCCTCCTCTTGCTTTTGCAGTGCTTCAAAGGAGAATTAACTATTTACGTTGGACGATACTTATGACGAAGCTGAGAAATACCGACCGAAGTCACTATTATTTTCTCATTTTCGACGTAACATGCGAGTGTGAGTACGAAGAGGGAAGGAACATCGTTCCCCCTTACTATCGTTCGTTCGTTCGTTCGTTCGTGTTCTACGTTCGTGTTCGATTTTTCTAGCTGTTGTATCGAGAAACGATAGAAGAGATAATGCTAGTCCGTTGTTATCGATTCCGAAGCGAAGAAAGATACGCTATCGATAGGAACGTTGCTTTTCGTATTCGTTATCTACGTTTACTCGTATACTATCATTAAAATGATAAGGTTGTGCATTGCATCTTTTTCTTTCTCTTTCTATTTCTCTTTCTCTTTCTAAGGCTTTTAAATCAACTCTTCTCACATTTCCCTTTAATATATCATATCTGAAAGAAATAGGAATACAGTAGAGATTATCGGGAAATCAACGGGTAAATCTCGACTACGACAATGACGACGACGAGTTCGAGTTCTTTTTATCTCTCTCTATATATATATATTTCCTTTTCTACATGAGAGAAATTTAAAAGCAAATCGAATTCACGTTTAACGATTCGCGTCGTCGTCGTCGTCGTCGTCGTCTTCGTAGTCGTAATCGTAGTCGTAATATATGGTACGGATTTAATACTCTTATATAGACTATTAATCGGTCGAATTTTGATAGTTTCATTGGAACTCTCTAGAGATTTCCTAGTTTTATTTATATCCTACGAAGAGATTTTCTTTCGTACATGTATATATATATATATATATATATATATATATATATATATATATATATAATCGTTAGAAATAAAACTGGCAAATTTTATACTTCGCCGTCTTCCATAACCTTCTAAATCGTTTAGAACGGTCAATATCCTTCTGAACTTAAATTCTAGCGATTTCTAAATCCATATAGATATACGATAAATATATATATATATATATATATATATATATATATATATATATATACATACACACATGTAAATATATATGCAGGTACGAGTACGTTCAACGCTATATTTCATAGAGATATAAAATCATAGAGATAAAAAAGTGTACAAAATTCTGATATCAGTTTCGTAATCGTTTTGATCTCTGACAAATTTATTATCGAATAATATATTTCTTGTAGGGGGGATGGGAGGGGAAAGAAAAAAAAGGAAAAATACATCTCTGACGAGGGTGTGATATTTGAACGAAACAAAACGAAAAAAGAAAATAAAAGAAAGAAAAGCAAGAAGAAGAAAAAGAAGAAGAGGAGGAGGAAAAGAAGAAAAAACCCAAATTTTTCTTAGTACTATTAGTTATAGATAATAATGTAAAGAGTAGTCGACTGGTAACCGGAGTCTGCGCGACCGTCTCGAAAGGAGCCGAGAAGATATAACCGTCGAGCGTGTCTCGTGTGTTATCCGAGTTGGTTTCTCCTCCTCCTCCTCCTCCTCCTCCTCCTCCTTCGCCTCCTTCACCTCCTCCTACGTATCACCATCCATGTGTTCCTTTCTTCTCTCTCTTTCTCTCTCTGTCTCTCTCTTTCTCTGTTTCTTTCCTGTACGCTCGCGTATATGCTGCGTATATGTGTACGTGCGTGCGTGTGTGAGTTTACGTGAATCGGACACGAGAAAAGAGGGAGAGGTAAAGAGAGAAGGACGAAGCGGTCGGTCGAGCAAGACCGGTCCGACAGGTTTCTTGGCTCGAGGAGTAGGCGAAAGGCTTCTCTACTCCGTTAGCCTCTTTCTTCGGTTCTTGGGGACTCGACCAGGAGAAGCTTGCTCTGGTGGACACCTTTTCCTCTTACCTCTCTCTCTCTTTCTCTCTCTCTCTCTTTTTTTTATACGGTCACGAACGCTTATTCCAACTTCACTCGGAGTAGTAGCCTCCGCTTACTCGTCGTAACGGAGTCGAATTTTCAGCTGTAAAAGCCTCGAGTTATCTCTCTTTCTCTCTTTCTCCTTCACACTTTTTATTTTGTTCTTTTTTCCTTCGCTTTATTTTTTTTCTTTTTCCCTCTTCTTCTCTTTGTAATAATCTCTATCGGTAACTAAGAGACGCGAGACATAACACGTTAGACGTTAGACGTTTTAAACGTTAAACGTTGGTAAAGTTAAGGAGGTAGAAACTAACGAGCAACCTGTAAAAGAGTCTTAGTCATCGTCGTCTTCATCTTCCTCTTCATCTTCGTCATCATCATCGTTATCATCGTCATTATCATCCTTCTCATTCTCTTCTTCTTCTTCTTCTTCTTCTTCTTGACTCTCTCTCCAAAGATCCTCCCTCCAACTTCAGCTCTCGCATAAGCAAGCTTCTTCCTTCTGCATGTGACAAATTTTCACGTCAACCTCTTGACCTCCTTTCCTTCGACGAGATCACCATTGTAATAATAGTAGTAGTAGTAGTAGTAATAGTTGTTGTTGTTGTTGTTGCTGCTGCTGTTGTTGTTGCCGTTACTGCACCAGGGGTTTTACCATCCTATTCTATACGAAAGCTTCCGACTTTGCTTTTCTCTGCCACAAGGCGTGGCTCCATCTTTTTTCTTTTATTTATTTATTTTTTCTTTCTTTTTTCCGGGAAACTTGCCAAGATCACTGTTTATAAATGTCTCTTTGAGCTACCGACGTCATGCCTTTTCTTTACCTTCCTTTCTTTACTACATAGCAAGAAAACCAGACAAAATTGCAGTACTTTTTGGATATATAGTAACGGAGTTTCTCCTTCAGTCCCACACCTCTTTCTCTCTCTCTCTC